>NC_061866.1:27320877-27436887 GCF_907164915.1 Impatiens glandulifera
AACTTAGTTTTGACATTTACAGGTTTGATTTTCATTTCTTTTACTATTTATCTGCTGGAAGAAGTGGGTGGGAAACAATAAGTGATTTCTTTTAGATCTTGTCTTGTTTAATACTTATTATTGACATGACATGAACTTCTACTGATATTCAAATTGATTTTTTGGAATAATCAACTTCTGGGTTTCAGTTTTTTATGGGGAAGCTGGTGCAAACTATGCCTTAGACTCTATTTTAAATCAATCTAGTTTAGTTGGATTCTATATTCACATGCATGCTATTACACACATAAATGTATTTGTCATATTTGATTCACAAATTAATAAGAATAACTGGTTTTATACAGTTGTGGTTATTTTGGAAAACTAGAAATACAACTCATATCTACTAATTAACAGCTAAATTTTAGTTATTTGGATTCATGGTTAGTTCCTTGGCTTCTTGATGTTCCATGTTGTATTATAGACTACAACATAGGTTTTGAAGTGTAAGTTGATCAAGTTAATGTAATGTCTCCAAGATTCATAAAGGAATTGATCTTGACTTGGATCAAAGTGGATGTAAGGTTATTCATATCCAAACCACTATAACTCTTTGTGTGTGTTCTCTAGTCTTCATTCCATTTCTTCTATTTCTCGAGAGTATACTCCCTTGAAACACAACACATGGGTATCAGAGCACTATTGCAAGAAAAGGAAGATTTTCTTACTTTGCTTTCTGAAAAATAAGACATCATATGCCTTCACAGGAAAGAACTATTTTGGTTTTTGGACATTTAAAATGAGGGCCCTGCTAGTTCAACCAATAGTTAAAGTAGCTCTTGCATTTGTTGAGAAGATGTCGCCTATTCTTCTAAAATGAAAAGAGATACATCCTTGTCAAGGTTTGTAGTGTTCTCATCTTCAGCCTTAAAGACAAGATACTTAGGTGCACAACCTGTTTTCATTGCATATAGGGCTCCTAGGAGAGTTGACAAACTCTTGGTTAGGATAATAAGAGTGTATTGCATATTTCCAGAAATCCTATTCATCACAAGCACACTAAACCTATCAATGTAAGATATAATTTCATCAAAAAAATACGGATTCTAAGAAAGTTAACATTTTGAAAGTTCATACTTCGGAAAATGTGTCAGGTATGTTAACAAAAGCAATTTCTTAAAACTAAGTTGCAACATTGTCTTGATCTAGCTAAAATTAGGAACTGGAATTATGTTCTTGATGGGTTCTAGAACATGGTACCCCATAAGTTTATTCAAAAAGATGAATATGTAGGATTACCTCTTTTATGACGTTCATAATTGTTTTGGGCAATCTTTCTTCTCCATCCAATGATCAACTTAAGTTTATTTTGTTAGACACATCTAAAGAACAACCATTTGATTGTAAAGATTACCTTTCCAATCAATTTGATGGAGGTTTTAGTTGGAAACTTCACAATTACTATTAGTACAAATTGTGCATTTGCTGTTGGAATGGATGCCATAGAGAAGTTGTTAACTATCTATCAATTCAACCATGAATAGATAGATTACTTTGAGCTAATGTGGATTATTATATTTTTGGGTATATTATCTTGATCAAATAAGTTCCTTGTACTAGTGATTGTATTACAAGAAGTTGTAATTCACTACTACTTTGTTACTACAAATCTTAACTTAAAAAATATGATTAAATCATTCACTAAATAGTCTACTAAATCCTTGGAAAAACTAATTTTATGATGAGAGAGTCAACCTGGACCTTTTGTTGTATCCTCTAAAAAGTAATAACTTTTATGTTTGGTTTGGTTGGGTTGATTTGGATTTGGATTTGGAATCCAATTCCAATTTTGTTGTTTGTTTTATCATTCAAACTAAGTAAGTAGAATTGGAATTAAAATGTAAATGATTTTTTAATCTTTAATTTTAACCTTCCCACTTAATAATAATTGCAATTCCAATTTATTTTATATGTCGACTAAGCTTTTGTCCATCAGGCCATGCGTCGGATCGACATTGTTTCAAATGTCATTACATGCATTGTTTGTACAACCCGTCAATATTAATATGAAATGTAATTAAATAAATTTCTTAAAGAATTATAATCTTATGTTTGTTTTTCAAACATAGGAAATCAATTGAATCCAGTTCTTATCAAATTTAAATTTTAAATTTTAAATTCTAACAACATTCAAATGCTAATTCTACCAAAAAAGTCATGAAATGTCTTAATTATCTGTTTATCCTTTTTTACAGGGATGACATTGTGTTCAAGGATCCACTTAACACTTTTTCCGGCATCAACAACTATAAATCAATCTTTTGGGCTCTTCGATTCCAAGGTAGGATCTTTTTCAAGGCATTATGGTTCGATATCATCAGCATTTGGCAGCCTGACGAGTCTATTATAATGGTTCGATGGACTGTTCATGGTATACCACGAGTGCCATGGGAGACCACCCGTGGTAGGTTTGATGGTGTTTCAGAATACAAGCTCGATCAGAAAGGAAAGATTTACGAGCACAGAGTCTACAATATTGCTCTAAATAACGGTCCGCCTAAATTCAGAGTATTATCTGTCGAGGATCTAATTCAATCCCTTGGATGTCCATCGACACCAAGACCAACCTATTTCGAGATTTCTCCCTATATGTTGAACCTAGAATCAGTTGAAGCGAGTTTTGCTTGGGTTAAGAACTCTTTAGTTTCTAGTTTGGGATTTAAGATGAAGAAATCAAAGCAATCACAAGGTTAGTCGAATTTCCAAACTTTTTTGGCTAATATACTATGACTTGTATTATATGTTGTGCATATACGAGGAATGCTAAAGATATATGTTAAAGAGTCGTATGATTTGTATCTCTCTTTTATGTGTATAGGATATTTGAGAACCTGAAATTTCTCAAGGTCAAAAGAACCATTTTATGTTAACTTTGTATAGTTAGTTGAAACATCAATATTTTGTAAAGAAATTAGAGTTTCGAAGGTTTAAACTTAATGCAAGGAAAAAAATTCAAAAAGAAATATGCAGAAAATGAGAATCAAACTCAGGAATATTATTGTTTTTAAATGATCGAGACACATACAGGCTTGGTAGGTAATAAAAAAAAATTGGTATGGTACAACCCTCGTATAGATCTGTCCCTAATTATAAAACATTGAATTTATTGAATGATGTGGAAATGATTTTAACTTGATAAAAATTTAAGGAGATGATAGATCACCAATAGGGGATTCAATGAGATGATCATGGATCAACCAAAGACCATATTCTTGAAACCTTTTAATCTTATTTTGAAATCCAACAATGTAATTGTTATGAATAATGGCTTGCTTTCCTTTGTTCTGTTGAGCCCAAGTCTTGTTCAAGAAGAACACTCCCCCTGTTGGAAATGCTACTTGAGGAAGCAAATACATATCCACTTGTTTTATTGTTTTCATTAGGGCAAAATTAAAAGCTGGTTGATCATTAGCTTTGTTATTCGATGTCCAATGCTCGTCTAGAATTTCTTCTATCCATTTCGATATAACAAGCTTTGCCCCGACAGTTGGATGCAAATAAATGATGCAACTGCAGATGTTGGTGCGTTTATCGCGACCAGGTGGTGGTAAATTGTGAGCATGATTCAATGGTTTCACCTGCATAAGCAGCAGCAAATTAAGTAAGGCTAACTTAAATGAAATAAAAATAAAAGTAGAAGAAGAGTAAAAAATTAATACCTGATCTGTGTCATCTGAGAAGTAGATGTCATGGTTTTCCTGAAAATAGGGAAATGGATCTTCCACCCATACTAAATCAACATCATTATACATTACACTGTATCCCAGTTCCAATATTTTAAGAAGGTGACGTGGCCTTCTAGATGTGAAATTGTAGAATCCCTATATATAACATTCAAATTATTAATAGTTTTTTCTTCTTTAAAGAAGTTAGCACGATCTTCTAATCTTCATTTTAATTTAAAAGTGTTCTCTTCTCATAGCGATGAATCTCCATCTTAACTTAAAGTGTTTGAAAACTCATAGTTCGGCGATAGAGTATAAAGATTCATGTATTCATGTCCGATTCGAGTCATGTCACGATATTGAAATTAATGAACGCATTGGTTCACTAAAAATCTTGATCTATAGTTGGACTTGAAAATTGTATTGACTATGACAAAAGAACTACAATAACAAAAACTTGTTACTAATCATAACCTAAATTTGACTTGAGTTAATCAAAAAGAAAATAGGTAATTAAAACAATGATGAGTAGAAGAAGTACATAGTACCTGAGATCCATAGTTATGAGCAGACTGAGAATCAGGAACAGGAGGAATAAGAACAGCATGACCAGGCCATCTTTCATTAACCTTAAAAAGTGTTGCATAATCCTCAGCAATCACCAAAACCTTGTCATGATGTTTCTGTCTCTTCACACTAATCAACCAATTATTCAACAACGGCCAATACGGTTCGCTAACCGTACACACTATAACCGTTTTATCCTTCTTCCCGGCCACTCTCTTCAACGCCTCCTCCAATCTATAATCCTTCCATTCAGAACCAGAATAATCAATAGTAGTAGTAATAGCTGCAGGCCCTATGTAAGGTATGAACACTCCAACTATCAGCAGGAGAATAGAAGAAGTTGACATTAGTAGTATCATCATCACCCATCGGCTGCTGAAAATCATGGTGCTCTCATGTGGCCTATTCTTCTGCTGTGAATTCATTTTTGTAAAAATTTTGTTCTTCAATTTGATGATGATGATGAAGAAGAGACAAAATCTCAAATTTATATATATAACAGGTTTTGCAGTTTTGGATCTGGCACAAATATTGATGATATGAACATGCATGTTTAGTTTTGCTTAGGAAAGATTAAAGGGGGATGGTAACGTGCATGGGGCATGGAGTATGAGAAAAGATAATTCTTTAAGGCCTCATGATTTAATTCAATCTCATTTGTAATTTGTAAGCAATCAAATTAAGTCAATTATCTCATTCATACCATTCAAACACATGTGAGAACACTTTTGACATTTGAAATGTGAATAATTAATTAAGGATTAACTTGTTTTGAGAATTTAATAGTTCGATGAGACTTGAAATCATCGCATTCGGACATCGTGAATTTATTTTTTGGGGAGATGGAAACATCCCACAAATATAGATAAACCGCATTTATATGTTGATGCTTGATAAGAAAGGTCGGGATAATTAACCCTATTAATGTGCGCTTATTTCGCAAAAGTTGCACATTTTTTCTCTTACTTAGAGTAGAATGTCAAAAGGAATAAAGTAAGTTTTGACCTTGAAGCATATTTGGGAATCTCAATTCTGAAGCATTGATTTATAATTGTAGTCATTCTTAATTAATTTGTCACAAATTCAAATTAAATTATTTTCGCTTAGTCAATGCAACTTTTACATGAATGACTCCAATGGGAGATTATCGTTCTCTAGTTTGTTTTAGAGTAAACTTTTTTTTTCATCGATTAAGCTTTCATTATATTTAAACAATTTATTATATTAATTCTGAATCAACGATAAAAAGTGATTTTTTTTGCTAATTTGCTATAATAGGATTGTTTTTATAGGTATGATCCTCATGTTTTCTGATCATAATATAATTTTTAACTTTTATTTTTAAAAGATTATTGTGATTTTCAGCATAACAATGTAATCTTTATGAATTATAATTTTGAACCATGACCAGATAAAATTTAATTGTTTCAGTATAATATATTTTTATAAAGGAAGCTCAAAATGTTTTTTTTGGGTGATGAACACAACGAGTATGGACTTAGGTACGTAATTAACCAATTTTAACTTATTTCAAACATTCTCATTTATTAATATTTTCTTTTAAAAAAATAGAAGGAATTCTAGAATAATATTATACTGATAAAAAAAGAAAAGAAATTAGCAATTCTTGTATATGCAATTCAAATTATCATAATTTTAACTAGTTGAAGATTTTCTTCTAAATGAACGTTTTAATACTTTAACTAATTATGTTAAAAAAATTAATTTACAACATTTTAAAAAATATAACAAATTCTCTTTTTTTTTTTTTTTAATTAGCCTAGTACATCACACATATTTTTAAGACATTCAAAGTATATCAAAATTATGTAATAATATAAATTCTCTCAATTTTTTTTAGTCAGGGCATAAATCTCGAAAAAATACATATTTAAACAAATCGTTCAAAGCCAATTATAATGTGGAAAATTAATTATAAAAATAAAAATGATACTTAGAATAAGAAGACATGTTTTATCCATTTAAAAAATGTTTCAAAACACTAAAATTGTGATATTTCTAATTAAAAAGTTCAATCATTTACCATATTGTTTTCAATAAAAATAGAATATGAGAGCTCAATATAATAAACCATATAGTCTAAAATCCAATTGTCACTGAACTTTCCTCCCTCAAAAGATTAAAAGGGCCAACATTTGCCTCATAAGACCTGACTAGTTATATATTGCACAAAAGAATTCCTTTGAAAGATTATCAAGGTTACAAAGATAAAATACTAATCAAACCTTATGAAACAAAAATCACAACAAACAAACATCATTATTACCCACTCCTAGACAGACTATATATATCGTATATGAGAATACCGAAAACAAATGCTCAAGAAAATATACCTTTTTTTAACATGATCGGAGCAAAACAGGACCCACAGATAAGCTGAGCATCTGGCTAAGTGCTATCTGAACTTCACTCGAACCATGTTCGCAACGAATCAATACCGACATAAGTGGGAAGAAGAGAGGTAACTGCTTCTCAAACGATGAATCATTCAGACAAGATACAGTTTGGAGAGTCGAAACGAGAAGAGGACCACGAGCAGCCAATTCTCTCCTCTTATTTGAGCTTATAGGAATAGACCAGTTAAGCTGTTTACCAAGAGGCTTTTCTGCTGCAACGTCAATGTAGAATTGCAAGACCTCTTGACAGATATCCACAAGGTAAGACTCGACTTCGGCCTCGTTGTAAGTTGGAGGAGGTCTGTCTATTGTAAGGTTTTGAAGTAATGTGAGGCAAATTTGATAGGATTCGTTTTCGAGGCGAAGTAATGGAGGGTCTTGTAGTTGTGTGGCGGGACCTAGTAAATGTAGTTTTACTCTTAATGTAGAGTCGCTGTTGATTTTGTGAGCGTGTATGGCCACGGTATGGATAGCTTCTAATAGGATTACAGTATTCTTAGATGAAAGATTATGTCTGAACATGTTGTAGATCTCCATTATAGCCTGCCAATATTTGATAAGCCATCAATGAATAAGTGACAATCTTTCCATAATGTTTGCTAGAATCACTAGAAAACACGATCCCCTCTTCTAGCCTAGTGGCAACAAGAGGTGGATATCCCCCAGGCCTCCATGAGGTCCTGGGTTCGAGCCCGTCAGGCGGCAATTTCTGCGCCTGGTTAATTGGTTAAGTATGTTTGCGGACTATGTACTTAACCCGCGGGGATTAGTCGCACTCCATAGGAGCAGCGGAACCCAGCGTTCTCAAAAAAAAAAAAACACTTTTCAAATAAAATTTTGAATTGGGGGCATTATGTATTCATGGCCGGCCCTAGGGTAAGGCCAGCTATGCGGCCACCTAGGGCATCCCTCCCACAAGGGCACCCAAAATCAGAAAAATAAAAATTAGTAGCACCTAACAATGTTTGAACTATAGGTCACTATGTGTTAACATAGCTTCTAACCAACTAAATTATGTTACTTTTGTTAAAAATAATACAAACTTATTAATAACACAAAATAGAACTAGTAAATTAAAAAAATATATATATCTATTTTTTGCTTAAGGCACTGCTCCTCATGGCCACTACTGTATGTATTTACTTTATACGGTTTTCTTTAACAATAAAGGATCCCACAAACATCAACATACCTCAAGTGTCAATAACAGGGATCAAGATACAAAAACATAAATAATTTTTTTAATTTGTCTCTAACTAACGGATCCATGTACAAAAACAAAAGATTTTGAATTTGTCAACTAGTTTAGTTTTCAAACGTATCTGCATCTAGATCCAGATCCAAATTCATAAACAAAAATAAAGTGTTTCCATAAACATCAACATACTCATTAGAAGACAATAAATCCAGATACAAAAAATTATGAATCAGATGCACGTTGTTTGAAAACTAAATTTAGTTAGAGACAAATTGAAAATTTTATTTTTGTTTTTGTATCTGAATCAATCGGATATTGACATGTGAGTATGTTGACTTTATTGTTAAAACAACCGTATACTCATAAATATTTGGTTTTTCATAACAATAAAAGCTCCCACAAACATCAACACAGCAAAAACAGTTTTTAGACTCTAGTTCTAACATTCCTTGATACCCACAGAGAATACACAAAAGAAAATCAAGAGCATTTACCTGTATCAACAAAAGCTGAACTGCAGCTCTGCACTTGGCATCAGATAGAGTAACATGGAACCCATTCCTTCCCGAATTCTCAGAACTGTCATCCGAAATTTCGGGACCAGAGGCTTCTTCACCCTCTCTAGTCAGTTGTTCTTCACTACCTGAGATCTGCTTACCATCTATATCCATAACGAAAGAGAAATCAGGCAGTGTTACTTTAGCCGCTTCTTTTAGCGACGTAACCACTTCCAGCCACTTCTCATCGGAGAAAAGATCACCTGAATTGCTCATCAATCGAACAAATGCAGCAATTCCAATACCAGCTAGATTTTGATGAGGACGTTCAATGAAGCTCACTAGTAACATGAGTACTTTCTTTAATAGCGGATTTACAGTGTCGTAGAACTTAACGAAAAGATCTACGACTAATTGGAGGGCCAATGTACAAGTCTCATAAAGCCATGAATCATGGTCAAGCTCGCCATTATCACCATTGATGATCTGATGTTCGGATGAGTTCCCACCGGAAGGAACAATTGCATGACGTACATAATCAAATATAGGGAATAAGACCGAATCAAACACCCTTTCCCATAAAGGTAGAGAAAAATGATGACCATGTTTGCGTAATGTGTCGAAAAGCACATGGAGAGCACTTTCTCTGATTTCAGATCTTGGATCAAAACTAAGTTCGGACAACCCTGTTTGAAAACAAAAAGGAGAATAGAAAGTTAATTAAAATTAATAAATACAGTTCCCAAATAGATATATTATGTCATTTCTAACCAGCCAATAAGGGGAACCAGAAATAGAGATGATCATCCTTTACTGACAGTTGACCATTTTCCTCTTTTTTGTCTTTTCTTGTTTGAGGTGAAGATGAGCCAAGATCTCCTTCAGCAAGTTTTGCAGCACAAAACCGGAGAAAACCAATAGCATTTAAGCTAATATCTTTATTGAATCTGTTGTTGGTGAATGCGATCAAGCAATTCACACAGTCCGTAAAAGTAGTAGTTTCAGTTTCCGTGATATAAGGGAAATAGTCTCTCACAATCTTCTCAGTAATTTCAAATGCCAACAGAACAATGTTCTTTCGATCATCATATGCTGCTGTTGTAAATACCTGAAATCAATTAATTGTGATAGATGTTAGTTTCTTAATTTTCAGCCCATAAAATAAATAACTAAAGTTTTACCATAAACATGCTCTTCCAGCCTGACTTGACATTATTAACCCGTGAGAGGACCATCTGAGAAACACATCTGACGATCAATTCACGGATCTCAACAGCATTACTCTTTCGCATGACAATCACAAATGGCTTCATGAACTCATTCTGAAAATTATAGTTGGCCAATTCTTCTCTATCCAAGAATTTCATGGATAGCTGGCGTAACAAGTCCATTGCAAATATTGCAATTGAAAGGTTCTCAGAACAGCCAATTGTAACAAAAAAGTGTGAGAGAACATGAAAGATTCTCGACCAAACAAGCCTTATTCGGTTCATGTTGTAGTGCCTGTTTGAATAAAAGAATCTCAGATGGAACATCCATGATGGTATCGCAAAAACAAAATTGAAACAAAATCTCCAACAGAAAACTTGAAACATACGCAAACTCTACTATTTTAGTAAGGCTGAAAACTCGGGGATCTGATGTAGACCGCAATTCTTCCATGGAAACCTTGCAAAGAGCTTTGGCGAAGTCAACTATTGCCTCGCTGTTCAGATTTTGACTCCTGATGAATATTCGGCTCATTTCACCCACTTGTTCTAACATATTTAAGTTCGAAACCAAATTATGCATCTGTTCTGATGTAATGCCAGCTGAAGCATTGCCTCCTATACTAGCACTATCATATGAACCCCTTCTAACCACATTAGCTGCATATTGAATCTTTCCAGGTCCTTTGTTCTTTAAGACAGGAAGGATATTGGACTTGGATTGGGTTGATTTATCAAACTCCTTCTGATGAACTGCAAAGAATGTAGCATCTGGTGGGGTACCCTCTCCCAATAGATGTAAATGTTCAAATCTAGAAACACATGTCAGAATATGCTCCCAAGCTTCCTGTAAATAGTTACCCTCTTCATCTGCTAAGGTTATTATTGCCTGTTGAAAGAAGAAAGTTTAAGTCAAACCTACTTTACTCTAAAACTGTGCTGAACCATTATGAAGGTGATGTGCAACATAATATCCCTTTTTACAATAGAACGTGATGAAGGTGTCAATACTTAGATGAGAAGACATGGTGACATTAGAATCCTGGCCTAAAAGGAATAATTCCCTCTGGTGTGTTTTGCAGCACCAATATCGAACAAAATTAAAATAATTACATGGGATCTATAGCTGTTGATTTATATACCTGTTTCCCCAAAAGAAAACAGTAGAATTTGTGTGTACATAAGGCCCATTTGAAAACATGTATTTTTCTTTTTATGTATCTAGAGCTATTTCCATATACAAAATCGTGTGGAAACAAAATATAGTTCATAATTTATTTTTGTTTCCTTAAGAACTTCTACAATGATAGGGATATTATAAGAAAAGGGCAAAATTGTGGTTTGTTTCCATAACGGCTTAACATGGTAGAATGAATCATGAAAATCATTTTTTAGCATCATTCTATTTTTGTGAAATGAAAGTTGGAAATCAGAAATAACCTAGCTTATGTTGCATGTAAAGAATCAGCAGCAATGAGGAACCATAGTTCAATTACATAACCACAGCCACAAGGATGAGCGTGGTACATAGTAATGTAAGCTTATAACTAACTCGTAAGGACGTGTTCAGTTCTCATCAGATGGAGAGGCTATAAACAAAGAAATACTAACCTTTATAACATCTATATTTTTCTGTTTGATATCTGCCGGAGAGTGAAGTGAAGTAAACTTTGCTAGAGAAGTCACAAAGGCATCTCGATGAGTCTTCATGGACATGACTGCTGTAACATGGATTCCATAACGGAACCCTTCAAGACAGTGAGCTATCACTACCTCGTCATCACTCTGATCAAGAGGAACACTGAATGCAGCCAACATTGGAGCCCAACAAACCTCAATCATGAATTTGAGGATCACAACATCAGATGCTGCATAATATACTGACCTACAAATCCCCAAGCCAATCAATATTAAATGTTAAAATAAAGTAGAAGAAACTTTAATTGATAAATTAGGTGATTACAATGAAACCCGACATTTATATAGACAATACCATCGCTAAGGTAAAGAATTTAAAAATATTTAATCTAGACTCCATCATAAAGACAATACCATCCCGAAACTACAACTGTTTGATTACGATATTGCGAAGAGATGTACCATTTATACTAAACTATGATAGTAAAAATAAATTAATTCAATTTAGAGCTAAAATAAAGTATAAAATAACAAGTCAATACAACTTAATGTTAAATATGCTGAATAGCATCTAGAAACATGTGTAAAGATAGTGTTCTCAATACTTAATTCAGCGCATTAATTTACTATTCAATAATCAGCATCTAATTATCAATTTTATCAGACAAATTCTAAAGCAAAATATCTCCAACACTCCCTTCAAACCTATGTTAATAAACAACCTAAAATAACCTGGGTCAAGAACAGCATATCAACATGAAAGACATAAGGCCCTTGAACAAGTTTGGGAAACGAGGTAAAGGATCTAACAAAGAGCCATGAGAGTGGCAACAAACTGAAAATGTCCAAGAGGAACAAACATGTGTGTATATGGACAATCAACAATTATCCTTTTTAGATTCGCAAAGATAAAGGAAAATCCGACCAGGAGGTACAAATAAAATTTTATCATTTAATTAGTTTTCTTCTAGTATTTCCTATAAATTGCATTCTCCTCGTAATAGTTAGTCAATCCAATTATATGAAGACAATCTTCTTCCCTACAAAATTTCTCTGTATAAATATTGACAGAAAAAGTAATGATTTTTGTTTTTGACATACATCATCATTCTAAGAAAGTAAGGGTGTTTTAACCCACCAAGCAGTGGCAATAATAAGCTGGCTGAATATCAAGGTCCAAGAAAATTATTAGCACAAAGGACAGTCAAATTGACTTACTCAGATTTCCGAGCCTTTTCTTTAAATTGTTCTTGCACGTGCCTCATGAGATCATCACTAGTCTCCATATCTTTTTCTTCCCCTCGTTTACTGATCACGATGTTCAATATACTATCCAAACCTAGAATTTTGTTAGAGATTACAGATTGCATTTGTTGAGGAGCTAACTCATGTTCCTTCATTTTAATCTCATTCCTGGATATTCGGTCAAACAACAATCTCAAATACTCTTCAGGTAGATCTTTCCCATCATCTATGCCTCGATTATTCTTTATAAAGTCTTCAGCTGACATCTGCGGGTTTTGATGACAATGTGAGTAAGGAATGGGGAATATAAGCTCACACACATGATATTAATTGTAGATATACCTTGTTTTTTACCATAGGGTTGTGTGCATCAGTATTGAGCATTATCACAGAGTAAGCAAGTACATATGCTGTGTCTGCACTAATGAAAGCTTTTGGATTACATTTGCAATATCGTTCAGCGAACTTCTCCATGATGCGGTCAATCTTTTGTGCCTCACCAGGCAACCTGAAGCCCTGTAGGAAAGTCCTAATAGCCTCATCAAACTCCAACCCTTGTAAAGAAAAAGAGTCCACATATGCATGCATTACTTTCAGAGGTAGTTCCTCTCTTTCCCCTAAATAGTCGCCAATTAAACTCTTGTTTAACCCAGTTGCATCTTTAAGGAAAGATGCAATTTCTTCAGCAGAGCTTCCAACTTTATTTGCACTTATCAAGAACTCAATACCTTTTTTAGGTTTCCGATTGAAAAGAGATATACCTTCCTGCCATGAATTTCAGATCAGGACCAGCAGTGAAACAAAAAAGATATAACTGCTTGACAGCTTCTGATAGTATAAAGTCAGTTTTACCTGAAGTTCAAGCTTGTATGCTCGACGTTGCTCAATTGTTGACACATCTGAAGCTTCGCTTGCAGCTTCAGATTGCGAATCAGGTCCTTCAGCAACCTCCTCCACATTTCCATTAGCCAAGGAAACAGCTCTTGAATCAGGATTTATTTCGGCTTCTTCAGAATTTCTTGAAGAACGAGGATCTTGGATCCTTAATTGCTTGTTCATCCAGTCACCCATTGATTTCAAAATAGTAACTAAGCACTTCATAGCATCAAGTTTCATGGTCTGTTCTTGAGGAGGCAACATCGTAGTGACAGTACCAGCAGGAACACCTTGAGCAGTCTTCAGAAGACCATTGACCATTCTGCAGAAAGGAGAGTGAAACAAGAAAAAATTGAAATTGCATTATTCAAACAAAAAGGTGACAGATCTCAGAAGGGAAAAAACAAGCTTTCACTACTAAGACAGTTTTGGAGATAATCTAAAACAGTGAAGAGCTAAAGAACTGCTTGTACATTATCACATTACAAGATTGACTGAATGATAATCAGAGAGGTACATACCTTTCAAATATATTAGATGAGTTAACATCACAATCATAATTGAGGAAAATATCCACCAAGATCTGCGAATCAACACACAGCTTCTCAATAAACCGAAGGACTATCATCTTCTGCTGAAAATTAGGTTGAGCAACATTTTCAAGAACTCTTAGGACAATCATAGGGAAGAATACTCCAATCTCAGCCTTCAATCCAGCCCTAAATCGTAACACCAAACTAAAGAAAATGGAACAGGAAAGCTGGAAGACAATCATCAGAGATGAAGCACTGTTCTTCAACAAGGACAAACACAAGTATTGCTTGATAGCACCTAGAAACCTGATCCAACAAACATTAGAAAAGGTTTGTTAGATAGTGAATTAAAGTACATCTGAGCTCCAAGTATTCCTTCCATTAGTTGTTCTTGATTGGTCATTCATATAGCATGTAGTCCCACAAAGCACAGAAAATTATACATGTAAACCAGCCAATCAAAACAACTTGAGGACACACATTACTAATACTACATTATGACAAAATATTAGTAAGCCAGAAAGAAAAATAAAAGATATATGCTTCAGCCAAAGATTGGCTAACTAAATAAAATAAAACCAGCCCTGGAAAATTTTCAAATCAACAAAGTAGTCATTCGATATTGTGGAAAAAAAAAGGTAGTCACTACTCACTCAATTGATACCAAAGACATTCCAGGGTTAGAGATTTCGGCTCAACCAAGGACTGAGATGATAGCACATGGAGAAATAGTATCTACAGCTTTAATGAATGTAACCGATGCATGGCTTCGGTGATGCCGGCAGTCACCTCCAACCAAGAAGCGGTCACCATGTCACCCATTGGATAATTAGCAAAGAATAAATATTAGAATTAAATAAGTATTAGTTAGCAGTATCCATTTAGAATTAGGATCTAATTATCATTAATTTGAGTTAGGAGATTCCTATATATACAAAGGCTTCTAGCATAGGTTCATGCATCAATGGACGTATTTGTTATCATATTTGATGATCTATATTATTATCCGAAAAAATTTACATTTGTTATGTTTGTCAAAAATCACAGTAATCTAGTAAAATAATTTGGATCATGATCTATAAAACAATTTGTATATCAAATGAAGCCAAAATCACATTATAATATGGATCATGATTTAAAAAAAACATCTTTATACCAAATGAAACAAATAATCACATACAATAGAGATCATGATCTAGAAAATAATCTCGCTCATGATCCAAAATACAAACTTCTATCAAAGGAAAAAGTTACTTTCAATTTTAAATTTGGCGATTTTTCAATGGGACAGTGATTGCATCAAATTGTGACAAGATACCCGATTCCAAATAAAAAGTCTTTTTCTTTTCTTAATTCTCAAGGTTTTTCGCCACGTCACCCATCAGGATAATTAGCAAAGAATAATTATTAGCATTAGATAAATATTACTTATCTATTTAGAATTAGGATTTATAATTACCATTAATTAGAATATGTATATAATTAAAGGTTTCTAGCATATGTTGTAATTCATTCATTAATCAATAAGTCTATTTTCCCTTCTCTTGGCTTCTCCTCTACTTCTGCCCTAATAGTAATAGCCAAACCCTATCATCATTTCATACAATTAACAACTTCAGCAAGGATAATAAGTTTGATTTTGAGAATCGATGATGTAAAGAAGAGATAGATGAATAAGAACTATTCGATTGAGTTCAAGTTCTTGAAGAGAAAGATTATAAGCTGACGTGTTTATTATTGAATGCTTTGATTGATTACATTGTATCCTATTTATAAGGTGATTGACTAATCCGAAATTAAAACTAATTAGGAGAATAATAATCTAATTAGGAAAACAATAAAGTTTGGCAGTTGGTAATACTTTATCGATGTAAACTCGTACTTTAAGGGATACTTATGTTGCCAACTTCAGTGATTAAAAACCTCTTTATCTCCTGACAACTTAGTCTAACATATCATTGAGAACAGAACATGAATTTTGATAAGAATAACTACTGGTTTATATATACTCTAGCGCACCAAGACAGTTTTTTTGTAATATTATAGAATATATATCATACATAAAAGTACCTCTCACTAGTCCTGAAGATATCCCCGGCATTCTCCAGCAAAATCTTAAGCAACTCCAATGCTACAATCTTCCCACGCATTAGTTGTGGATCAGCCAATGCCTCCTTTGGAGGCGTCTTCATTGACAGTTTACAAAGTGCTCGAAACACCAAAAATGCATCCCTTCTCAACTTATTCCCAATTTGAACCTCCATATCATCATCCCTCTCAACCTCTACATCTGCCAATTCCCCCTTCCTCCCCTCCAAGGCTGTCTTGTACATGCTAATTTCCCAGTACTTTGCATCCAACATATCTTTATCAGTTGAATCTAACAAATCAGCCGGATTTGTTGACGCCACAGTCGCTCTCGTTTCAAAAGCTCCATCATGTACCCATGTCCCTGATTTCCCAGGCGTAGATGGATTCAAAACTCCATCAATATCCTGCATTATCTTAGTGATAAATCCCTGTACGAACATTGTGGTTGATCCATCCCCATCAGTCTTCTCTGGCAGATCTATCAGCTCTGCAACAACAATTGGCTGTACTGGCACAGTTAAGGAATCGGCTTCCATTCTTCGGAAAACAATGAGAAGCATCTGAATTAGCGATGCTTTAGCCGTCGTTTGATTAACCTCAGACTTACTCCCTAAATATATATCGTAGCAGGTCCGCACCGCGAGTAGCAAGCAATCCCCATGCATTCGCAGGGAAACCGAAGTAACAGAGGACAAAAGAGTCTTGAGCACCAGCAATTCAATTGCCTCATCGCCTAACTCGTGGCATTTACACACAGATTCAATGAGCTTCGACAGTAACTTTGCTTCAGGACCTCCTGATGTGTCCACTTCACCACGGAGATAGCCATGAGCAATCAGTTTCTGTATGCAATCAAGAGCTGGATCGGCGATCTTGAGAGTTCCAGAAGAACATGCCTTAATGATAGGACTAATAACGAACTCCGAATCGGCAATGGAATACTCGACGGGACCTCCGTCGTGGATAATTCCGGGAAGAGATGAAGCGTCATAGTCTAATTGTCTGTCCGGTGAGCTAGGAGTCGACTTGTCTGGAGAGGATAAACGATGAATCACAGATTTACACTCATGGACGAGCTTGGAGTGTTTTCTCCATGATCCATTCTTGATAATCTTCTCTAGTGCAGGGATAATAAGTTGGTTCAAGCGTGAATTGACTTCATTAGAAGCCATTCCCGGTGATAGAACTCAGATCTGGTGCCGGAATTGTTCCCTGAGAGGTTGAAGCGGCGATGGCGATGGCGGTGGCGGTGGCGGTATCCGTTGCAGGTTGGTTGACTGTAATTGAAGTTGAAGGAGAGAGAGCTTTGCCCTCTATGGACTCTTCTTCCCCCGTTCCCCGCTCTGTAATTTCTTTTAATATTATTTTTTTTATCTGTTTATGGATTTGAGGAAAAGCTTTGACTCTATTAAGAAGTAAGAACAAGTAAACTCATGTTTAATGGTTTAATTATGAGTTTCCTTTTTCTTTTCTTTTCATTTCTCTTTTTTTTTCTTTTGGAAAAAAAAAGAAGAACTCACAATTATTAATTAAACCCTAAACAATTCCCTCAAATTACAATAAGTTCTTACACATTGGATGAATAGGACGAAATGGCCTTAAAAGATAGGATTATTTAATTTGTTGACCAGCGCAAAAAATTAAATGCGCGGGTGATATCTTTTTTTTTTTTTGAACGATTTTGCCCTTGTCGCGAGACACAATCGGCATTCGCGAGACGCAACTGGCAATCGCGAGACGAAAACAAAAAAAAAATCGTCTCGCGATTACCGGTTGCGTCTCTCAATGTGAGCATTTTCGTCAAAAAAAATAAAAGTGTCACTAGCGCATTTAGTTTTATGCGCCGGTCAAAAAGTCAAATATTAGCATCTTTAGTGTCATTTAGTCAAATTTCCCTTCTTGGGCTTTGTTCGGCTTAAGATTATTGTAGTAACCTAATAAATAATGATTGGTTATAATTTTAAGGAGGTGAGAATATTTTTGGTAAATTACTTAAAAGTATTAATATATAATAATAAAATAGTAAATAGTAATTTAAAATAAAAGGTATTTTAGTATTTTGGATAATGAATTAAGTAATGTAATTCAGATGTTTGAGTGAGTTGAGTTATTTAAATAACCTAAACTGAACAAGATCCTAGTTTAAGCCTTTAATTTTGAAATTTTGAAATATACATTTTTATCTCTTTTTTCTAAATATTAAATTATTAGAATACAGTTGTGGGATACTTATTAAATGTTAAAATTGTAATGGTTTGAGTCTTATGTAATATAATTTAAAATTTGAGACTTATTTTATAAAATGAGTATAAGTTGGAGATTTAAATAGTAATTGAGTTATTTAACTTAAGGGTAAATAAATCGACTAAACTGTTTAAACCGAATTCATTAGAGTTATTTTTACCAAATCGATCTCAATGGTTTTGTAGGTTAGTTTAGCGTTACTAAAAACACTCAAATTGTTCCAACCAACTAAATATTTTTAAAATATAATATTTAAATAAAATAGGAGTAAAAATTAAACTTTAAACCGATAATGATAAATAATGTATTAGTTACGACACATCTTTAAAATAATAATAACGAGAGAATATAATAAATGTAAAGATATGTTTAATAAAAAAAATATATTAATATAATGCATTTTTAGTCTTCATTAATTATGATATATCTTATTTGTATTTGTTTATATATGAAAATATGTATGGGTTGGTGTTGATATATATAATTTATTTTAATAAATTTGTCAATAGATCAATCAAACCGATTTTTAAACCGTTTAAATCGAATCGGTCAAATTAACAATTCGATAATTTGAAATTTAATAAATTGACGTCAATCAGTGGCGGACCCATAAATTTTTTCTTGGGGGGCCAAATACATAGTAACGTAGCTTTTTTTTGCAACCAAATAAATGCATTTTCTAATTAAAATTTTACTTGGTAATTACATAAAAATACTAACAAACACAATTACAAAATACTAATAAGCACAATTACTAAATTATTCTTGTCCATGAGTCGGTACAAAAGAAGACAAATTTATTCTATGATATTTCATTTGTTAAAAATATTGCAATATTGGCTCATTTTCAATTGTTGAGAAAATATTTTTTTCAACATATACAACTAAACTATCATTCATCCATTCATCTCTCATTCGATTATGCAAATCAGTCTTCACGGTTTTCATTGCAGAAAATACTCTTTCAACGGATGCAGTTGCAACTGGTAAAACTAAAGTCAACTCTATCAATCGATAAACCAATGGAAATACTATATGTTTTTTCTGTTGCAACCAATTTTTGAGCAAAAATTCTCAAGTCTTCAATTGAAGAAAATTGAGGATCATCCCGCAAATTAAATAAATAAGCCCGAAGTTGTTGTTTTAAAAATAAATAATCTCTGCTTGTGAAATCTTCGGAATAAAGTTTGGCAAGACGAATGAGTTTACAAATATCAAATTTGGAGAATGAATTTATGGGATGAAGACATGATATGCAACCAAGTAATTATGTATTAACTTCTGAAAAACAATTATTCATTTCTTGCAAAATCAAGTCAACAACCTAGCATTAAATAATAAATAATAAATAATAAATAATAACTATTAATAGATAATAGATAATAAATAATAACTATTAATAGATAAGAAATAATATTTATTATACATGACAAAAAATTTCTACACGATAATGATGAAGATTAGTGATGAGTTCCCCTTTTCCTCTTCGCCTACCATTGCTATCAATTATCATATGCTCATTCATATCAAGTATTGAGATCGAGTGTAATTGACAAAAACTGTTAACTTGGTCCAAAATATCATGCCATCCATCTTCTTTAAATTTTTGTAATTGATTTTTCGAACTCGCAATCAATGACATTACTTGAACTATATTTTGATCTCCTCTTTGTAGGCAAAGTGATAACTCACTTGTAATTCCCAATAAATTTTTCATCAAATGCAACACAAAATTAAATTCATAAAAAACTAACTATATAAAAAAATATGAAAATCTAATTTAATAGATTTCAGCCAGTTTTATGAGATTATAAAAAAAATAAAAAATATAAATAAGAATAAAAATATAAAAACGTGATAAACATATATTATCAAGTGAATAGACACTCGAGATTACGATTATAGAATATTAATGCATATAAAAATAATATATCAAATTCTTTATTTAAATACCGAACAAAACAAATTTAACTATTTTAACTTGTTTATTAATATTAATTTATATTTTCTTATAAAATTTTGAAATAGTTTAAAATTAAGAAATATAAAATAGTTTATAGATAAATTATATTTTAAAATGTGATAGATAAAATTAAAGGTGAGGGCAATGTTTGATCACTTGACGTCATGTTCACCTTCCAGTTACAAAGCCAACTAGACTAAGAGTTACTTATCAAATATATATATATATAAAAACAAATTATTTTAAGGTTGGGGGAGGCCCGGCCCCCTTGTAGGTCCGCCACTGACGTCAATGGTTTGGATGTGCATTTCGGTCAATAAACCGACTAAATCGAACCGCTTACACCCAAAATTTAAATTGAAAAATAAATTATATACGTTGATCCATTTGCAATCCCTTTGAATATATTTTCCTGAATGATATTATTTTCTCGTATTTCAAATAGTTAGTAGTACAGTAACTAATAATTAACAAATATATATATATATATATATAACCGGAAGTTCAAGTTTACAAAAATCCTAATGAGCCTAAAAATGATAAAAACACATCAGAAATTATTTATTTTTCAAAATCCCACCACAAGTTTTATCCATTTAATTGATTGACAAAGTCAAATAATAATTTTTTTATTTATTTATAAAAATTTGTGTGATTAAGAGACACAATTATAAATATTACATGAAATTAAAGAGTCTTATTTTTTGTTTATAAATTTTGTAAAACATTTCTTGACAATCATTTAATGTCAGGTCAAGAAAATTTAATTTCTTATGTTATCTTTTCATTTCTAATTATTTACATATTTTAATCGGGTAACTTATTTATATTATTATAATAATTTGCCATATTAATTTTATATTTGGAAGTTATGCACAACTAAGTTTAGATAAATTTATTTTTTTATTTTATTTTAAAATAGTTTAAGTGTCTCCTAAGAACTTCTATTGTATTGAGATAATTTTTGTATTGTTTTATTGTTCAATATTTTAAGTTTAAAACAAAATATATAAATATATAAATTACCTTTTTTAGTTACTCTCCCTTAAAAAAAGTGGAATTTTCTTTCTCAACTCTCTTTTTTAGTTTCTTTATCTATACTAATATATTGATTAATTTTTTATTACAATTAACTATTTGAAAAGTAAATTTGATTACTACTTTTATATCAACAAAAAATGGAGTGACAATAAATCTTATTTTAGTTTTTGTAATTTTCAATTAAATGATAAATGTAAAGATATTATGACAAAATTAAAAATATTTTCAATTATTGGGTTGAAACTTTTTAAAAATAATTACAGTTTAATAAATATCATTTCATTTATACTCTCATTAATTGTATCATTCAATTCAATATTTAATATATTATTTATTTATTTTAAATAAAATTATTTTATCATTATATATTAATATATTTTAAATTTTTTTATCCAAAATTCTAACTTTCTCAAAATCACTAATAAATAAGACTTTTTTAAATAATTTATAAATTATTTAAAAAAATCTTCTAGAAAACAAGGCCTTGATAAATTAATGATCCACAATATAAATGAGAATGGCTGGTAAGAATGTTCATGAAAATAAATTAATTTAGTTTTAAATGTTTTTTAAACTAATCATAAATGAAATCAAAATTATGATAAATAACATTTTACAAATATTTTATTCACAAAAGCTATTTTTATAACCAGAAATGAGTGTGATATGACGGAAAGAATGACGTGACATAATATAAATTAATGAAAAAAATAATAAAATTTATCTATGCTTTCTTTATACTTTTCTATTTTTCAACTTTCTATTTTTCAACCAATAACCTGACCTTTTGTATTTTTCAACCAATAACCTGACCTTTTGTATCCATTTTCCAATTTCTTTCCTTGTCACCCCCTCCTTTATATAGATTCTCATGCTTTTTTTTACCAAATCTAAACAGTTTATATATATAGACTGGTTTTCAAAATATATGACATGTAAAGTGTTAGAAACTTTTTAAATTTGAATAAATATTATTATATCATTTTATACAAGCATCTTTAACTTTTGTATATTCATATATTAATTATAAACTGAAAGAACTATTAAACAAGAATTTTGAAATACATGACACAATTAATAACATGAAAATCACCATTATGATGTGGTTGATAAATGACCGAAATTAGAAAGGTATTAGTCAATTTTGATAGAAAACGTCATTATTTTGAATGGTGTGAATTATGATGAAATAAGAATTAACAGTTTGTATTAAGTGATTATAAAGGTGATATGAAAATCAATATTTTGTGTTATTCTAATGAAAATGTAAATGCAGAAGTTACATGATAAAATCAATATGTTGTGTTAATCTAATTAGAATGTTAGTTTAGATTTAGTTTGACTTACCTCTTACATACACTACCTTATTTTTGTTTGAGATAAGTAAAAAATAAACTCATAATATATTGGAGTAAATGTGAACAAAACACGATTATAGTACAAATCTGATTGTGATTATAGTAAAAAACAGATTGTAAAAGGTACATTATAAGAATATTTTGTGTTATTCTAGTTAGAATGTTAGTTTAGATTTAATTTGACATCTTACATTTGTAAAAAAAGGATTTAGCATAGTTTTTAAGGGTAACATAATCATACATCTAAATGAGTCAATACATTTATATTAACATTTAATAGTTCATATCGACGTTGGAGCAGCGACTACTTAGCGACGTTCCACCTGGCTGCCAAAGTGGAAAAAAATCCACGACGGATGAGAGAGAAAAAAAAAAAAAAATAAAGGGCGCGCTTTTCTTCTGTTTTGACCAAATCATAGCCAGACTACGATCAAATCATAGCCTTCTGCTATCGAAAAGAGCTCAAAAGTACGAGCTTTAGATTTCTCTCTTATTGAGAAACCCAAATCGAAGCAGGCGACGACCTAGAAGACGACTACTGCGAAGAAGACCACCGAGAATAAGACCACCGTGAAGTCCACTATGAAGAAGACGACTACTGCGAACAAGACGACCGCGAAGAAGACGACCACCAAATTAAAATGTAATGTTTTTTTTTTACTTAAACTTGTGATTTTTTTTGGGTAATATTGGTCTGTTTGGGACGAAATGTTCCCGAATATGTCCATGCTGGGTACGAAATAGTCCAGAATATGGCCATGTTAAGGACGAATTGGTCCCAGACATGTCCATATTTTGGATCATTTTGTCCCCAACATGGCCATGTTCAGGACCAATATTCTCGAACATGATAATGTTCTGGATCATTTCGTCCCCAACATGGTCATGTTGGGGACTAATATTCTCAAACATGACCATGTTCAGGACTATTTCATCCCGAACATAATCATGTTCAGGACCATTCCGTCCCCAATATTATCATGTTCGGGACTAATTGGTCTAGAACATGGTCATATTTAGACCATTTTGTTCCGAACATTATTCTTTTTCTTAATATAGTTTCTCTCTTATTCTTTAGCTTCATGGATCCTAAAGTTGAAATAGATGATGTTCAAATCCCCAGTATTGGAATGTCTTTTCCTTCCGAAAAGGAGCTTCGTAAATTTTATAACGTCTATGCCCAATTAAAGGATTTTGGCATTTCTAAGCTAGGAACAAGGAACGGTCCAAATGGAAAACAAAAGTGGTTTTCTATCGTTTGTGCGAAAAGTGGTGCGTGCTCTACAAAGAAAAAAATATTTTACAATGTAGACCTTCCATTAAAATGAACTGTAAGGCTAAGATAAATGTTGTAGTTCGGAATGAAGGTGCTATTGAGATAACTAGTGTCTTCCATGACCATAACCATATCTTGAGTCCTGGAAAGTTGAGACATCTTAGACCTCACAAGGTTCTAGATCCAAGTGCAAAGAGAAGATTGGATTTAAACGGCAAAGATGTAATTACTTTGTCAAAAACATATCAATCACTTATAGTTGAAGATGGTGGATATGATAATATGACTTTTGATGAGAGAATCAATAGAAACTATATTTCACAAGCTAGGCAGTTGCAGTTAGGAAATGGTGATGTTGAAGTGCTATGTCAGTATTTCTATTGAATGCAAAGCAAATGATTAATTTTTTTATGTAAATGATGTGGATGAGGAAAATCGGATAAAGAATGTATTTTCGGCTGATAGAAGATGTAGGGGCTGCATATGAGTACTTCTCGGATGTCATCACATTTGTCACAACATATTTGACAAACTGCTATGATAAGCCATTTGCTCCTTTTGTCAGTGTTAATCATTATGGACAATCAATTTTTCTAGAACATAGATTAATGTCCAGCAAGGATTTAGAATCATTTATCTGGTTTTGTAAAGCATGGTTGATATTTATGAACGGACATGCTCCAAAGGCAATAATCACTGATCAATGTCAATCAATGACCATTGCAATTGAAAAGGTATTTTCGAACACCTATCAATGCTTTTGTCTTTGGCATATATTGAAGAAACTCACCACCAATTTGTGTACACATGCTCATTATAAAAGTATAAAAAATAAATTCAAGAATATTGTCAATAACTCAATCACAATCGAGCAATGTGAAGTTAGTTGAATGAAAATGATAGATGAGTTTTAGTTGGATAACAATTATTAGTTGAACTCCTTGCACGCAGAACGTACAAAATGAATTTATGTGTATGATAAATGTCACTTCTGGGCAGACATGTCAACATCTCAAAGAAGTGAATATATGAATGCTTATTTTTGATGACTTTGTTCATTCTAAAACATCCCTAAAATAGTTTGTAGACCAATATGATAGGGCTCTTAGGAGAACATAGAGAAGGATAAAAAAAATGGATTTTCATTCTTATAATTCGACTATTCCAATTGTGACTGAGTATTCATTGGAAAAACAATTTCAGAGTGTATATACAAACGACATTTTTAAGTTGTTCTAGAATTAAGTGAAAAGGTTAATGCTCTACGACACCTCCACACTTGAAGACAATAGGACAACAACTACATTTGGAGTGGTGTAGATCATACAAGGTCATGATGGAGAACATTGAAGAGATATTTCTGTAAAGGTAAACTTCACTGACGAAGACATATTTTGTAAACTATCAATGTCAACTGTTTAAGATCAAAGGACTCACATGTAGACATATTTTTGGCAATTATGAGAAGAATGAAGGTGAATATGGTGCCGACTAATTATAACTTGGACCGTTGGCGCAAAGATTTGAAAAGAGGTTATCAAAGTATCAATAACGTTTATGATTCTGATATGGGTGACATTGAAAGAAAACTGTATAACTATCCTACTCCAATGATGCAAGAGCTCCAACAAACTACAACACAATCTGATCATAATACTTCTTTTTTGGCTGAAGTTGTGAAAGAAAGTGAATGAAAAGTTTATTGCATATTCGACAACATTCGCTTCTACACCAACAACTTCTACACATACTCCTTTTGCACACACACCTTCTTCACCAACACCTTCATCACATAAACCTTTTGCATCAACACCTTATGCACCAACACCTTCTTCACATACATCTTCTACACTAACACAATTGATCCTCTCTCCCGTGTGAGTAAGGGCTAGAGGTCGACCACCAACCAAACATAAACAATTTGTAATCGAAAGAGTTATGAACAAAATGGTCAAAATAAGGTTAGTTTTTGAGATGTGATTTTATTTGGATATTTGTAAACTGTTATAAAAACTACATTAAAATGCAATTTTCATTGTCTATTGTATTAGGGAAATATGACAACATCAGTAATAGTGCATGATTAAGCACAACAACAACAATGGAATGATCCAGTCTCGACTAAATATTCATTCACATCAATTTTGTCCTCTCAAACATATCCCGAAGATAATGCTTGTGGGAACAACATTCATCGAAGATAATATTATATGTTGTAATATAACACTTGTGGGGACAACATTGAACGTTAACGTTTTAATGTAAAAGAAATTACAGTTCAGTATATAAGAAATTACAATTTAGTATACCATTTCTTTCTGAACATGATCATGTTCAGGACTATTTCTTCATGAACATGATCATGTTCAAGACCATTTCTTTCCGAACATGACCATTTCTTGCCGAACATGATCATATTCAGGACCATTTCTTCTCAAACATGACTATGTTCAGGACCATTTCTTCCTAATCATGATCATGTTCGGGACCATTTCTTCCCGAACATGACCATGTTTAGGACCATTTCTCTAGAACTTGGATATGTTGGGACCATTTTTCTAGAATATGGACTATTTTCAATATAATGTATTAACCAACTAAACATTCTTTGTAATTTTCAATGTAAACATATGGTATTAATTTACAATTCATTTCATATATAATGTAGCAACCAAACAATATTACAATATTGCAAATGGTATTATTTTACAATTCATTTCATATTTATTTTCCAATAATGTAGAAACTCTCTTTTATTTTTTAGGAAATTGGATCCTAACATTGTTCACTTTTGACTTCAGGAGCGACAAACCATATTTTATCCTCAGCGACTAAAATACTACTTTAAACTTCAAAAACACAAGTTTCAACAAGTTAGTATAGATAATTCTCAAACAATATTAAAACTATATTACTTACAATTTCTTTGTTGTTAATATCATGAAACAGTGACGTTTCTTCTCCTGTAAATGACCCCATTTTCCACATACATTATATTCCACAATCTATTTTATTATCACAATCTTGCCAATAAAATTTCATAATATTTAATGTGAAGTCAGTTATTAAAGTGGTGATTCTCGAGTCAATAAAAAATATAAACATAAATGTGAAATACAAACATTTTTAGATAGAGAATTTCATATTATTACCAAGGCCTTAGATGTATTATATTTTTCCTCCCATTGTAAATCTTCAGGCAATGATAGGTTGTCAACTATTTGAATTTCTTTTTTTTGGTTGATACAGTACAAATAATAATGAGAATGTTCTAAAATAGGGTACATAATCTGCAAAACAGAACCAATTTATTTAAGATATCATATGGTTAGGTAGTCAAAAATTGAGAATGTTATAAAATATTGGAGAGATTACTTACAATGTCAGACTTCTTTAAATATTCATATGATAAATGACATATTTTCATTTCTTCTTTAATTATATTGGGAAAACAATCACCACCATAAGGATGAGTACTGTGCAAATGAACATTATATTAAAAATATATATAATAATCCTATAAAAAAATCTTACATATGTAAAATTAAATAAACAAAATTTCTGGATGCTGTTGGGAGTTTTCTTTGTGCAGTGATTGATCAATTGGCTCAAGACATCAATTATTCTAAAGTCCAAATAGGTATTGAAAGCAAGTGTCCTTTGTTCCATGTGACTTAGTTTCTCTAGAATAAAACTTCACAACAATGACAAATGAAGAAACACATCCTTATAAGAGTTAAAAAAATATTATTATGACTATGAAGAGTTCTAAAGATGTTACCTTAAGTTAGAATTTACAAAAATTACGCCTACAAATTGTTGATCAAATTCAGAAATTCTTGAAAAATTGAAGACATGGGATAATTTTTTCCTAACTATTGCCATGTAAGGAGAAAAAAAAGTTGTCCTAGGTTTTTTAATCCTCTTAGGATATGTTCTAAGTAGGAGTGGGGATACTTTTGTAGCCTCTACGGGTTGAGGTTCTACTTTTACAACCAGAAGTGGTGGTGTTTCAACTCGAACCGTTGATCGATCGTTAATCATTAACTTCCTCTTCATCTTAGGTTGTGTTCTAAGCGGGAGTGGGGCTTCTTTTGTAACCTCTGTGGGTTGAGATTCTTTTGTTCAAAATTTATTAATCGGCTACATTGTTCTCTCTGGGACATCTTTGGGTGACGATGATTCAAGTATAAGCTTCCTCATAGACTTTACCACTTTGGATTGATGATCTATGACAACATTTTCATCCTCCATCATTATTTTGGGTGGTGTTTCAACTTGAACATCTACGGGTTGATGATCTATGGTAATAGTCGCATCTCCACCACCACTTTGGATGGTATTTCAACTTGAACATCTACGGGTTGATGATCTATGGCAACAATCGCACCACTTCGGATGGTGTTTCAACTCGAATATCTACGGGTTGAGGTTCTTCTACAAGGGGTGCCCTTGTGAAATTATTGTGAATTGCATCCATGAGAAATTGATTTGTGTCCATAGCCTTATACAAGACATGGATGGAGGAATCAAATAGGACAAATGAGTTGAGTTTCTATTATTGTGATGATGATGCTACATCTGCCAACACTTGTGTTTCTTTTGCTATATTTTGTGTAGATCTAGTCATGTTCTGTACAGATCTAACAATAGTGTCTAATGCATTTTTAATTATGGAGGAGGATAATACATGAGGCTCATCCTCTCCAATTTGAGCCCCCTCCACATTATCTGTCACATGATTTGACACATGATCTATTAGATGATCTTCTAGATAATCTTCCATATGATCTTCCACATGATCTTCCACCTCAACTTCCAGATAATCTCGCACCTCATCTTCCATTCGATCTCGCACCTCATCTGCCACTATCTCATACTCATCCTAGTGGGTTCTTGGAAGTGAAAGGCGTCCAACATCCCTTCCATATCCGAATCCTCCTCGTTTCATTTCCATCAAAATCCTACTTTTCAGCTTATTGTCATTCTAACGTGACAATATCAGAAATTGTCGTTTGTAAGATAATTGGAGTTCAGGGTCTATAATCCTATCTATGTAGAACAACTAAAATAATAAACAACATGTTAGAACGTTTACATTGACATTTAAATAAACCACTGAATTAAAGTTTTGACAAAATTACTTATAATGAGAAATGTTTGCACTCCAAAGAAATGACGACCTTCATTCTTCTTCCACTACTAGTAGGCTTCAACTAATCCTTTAATTGTGTGAATTGGTACCAATTCAAGTTTCGGATATTATTGACATCAAATAAAGATTTCAAGATTTTAAACCTACAGGTATAAAATTTGGGTAAGAGGAGTGTATATAATTTAATGATGCTTTGGATTGTAATTTTTTAGAATGTAAGTGTATATCTGCACTATTGATTCTGTGAGGTAAAGAGAAAGGTGCTGACAACATAGACTACAAAGTCTATCTTAAAATTATTGATAGTTGCTTTGTTGTTTAGAATCATCTTTTGCATTACAATTGTTCTAGGACCAGAACTATTTTGTTTCATTCCCCATTGTCTCCTCTAGTCCCTAAATTGTTCATTATATTTAGGAGACTATATCGTTTCTAACAGACTCAACAATTTCAATTCCCCCTCTAGGATGCCTTGTAAGCACTAAACATCCTCTTCCACTATTTTGACTTCATCGCCATTTCTAGGTTGATCGTACTATAATCGTAGTTGAATGACTTGACGAGGTGTCGAGAGAGTTCCCCCGGACATTTTGAAAGGCCAAGTGTAAGAAGCCCTCTGAAGCCTATGGCCTTCACTGCGTCTTTTTGTTCTTTTGTCAATTATTTTATTGGAGTGAAAAGGCCATTTAACGAGGTCCTAGTCAAGAAAGTGTTGTGTTCAAATTTTATTAGGGAAGGAGGGAGGTGGTGAGGGATCTAGAGATGAGGGAAGAGAGGGTGAGGTGGGATTTGAAGATGAGGGAACAGAGGGTGAGGTGGGATTTAGAGATGAGAGAGGAGAGGGAGCGGAGGGAGTTGTAGCAATAATGGCCAACAATGAAAAATCTTCTATCGAGGGCCGATGACGGTTCCTTTTATGTAGTCTACAAAATCTAAACAGGATATTAGCAAATAAAGACAAAGAAGAAAATTGATATTAAAAATGAAAACTATCATAAAATTTCAACAAAATGGTCCTAAAAATGGTCTCAAACATGGTCATGTTCGGGAAGAAATGGTCCATGTAGTTTCTTCTACAACTGTTAATGATAGATTTTCTGAATTCATCCATTAACAGTTTCTAGAAACTTATAAACACCTCAATTATCAAGAGACTCATATGAAATCGCGAAATAAACGAATTTGTCTTCCTTAAAAAACTCAAATATCTTATGATTCATTATCTAAAAGTAACATTTATGAAAAGGAGATATCATCTTCTCAAAACATAATTCAGTTAAGCTTTCAATTTTTGAATTTCCATTATTGTAAGTATTTACGATACCATGTCCTCAAATATCCTAACTCGGATACAGAAACTAGAAACAGAAATAAAAATAGTTTCCAAATATTAAATCAAGGTCCCGAACATAGACTTATTCAAGAAAACCCTAACTATAGGATGATCATGTTCGGGAACTTACCTTCTATTAGTGTTGGAATTAGATGTAGTTGAAGGAAACTGATTCTCTTGAAAAGTATAAGTAAAACGATTTTAGGGTTTTAGTTATTTGCTAACATTGTTGTTCGACATTAATTTTAGGGCTTATCATTTTTGAAGCTCATAAGAGAGAAGAAATTGCCAAAGTCCGAAGTTGAGGAAGAAGGAAGAAGAAATTGTCGAAGTCCGAAGTCACGTAAGGAAGAAAAAAGCTGAAGTCACTGAAGAAGGAAGACGAACGGTTCAAAACTCAAAAATCGAAAATGGAGAGAGAGAGAAAGAGAGGGAATGGAGAGGGATTAAAAAAATTAAAAATATATTTTAGTCCACCGTAATTTTTTTTCACGACGGCTTCCAGATGGGGCGTCGCTGGGAGTCGCTGCTCCAGCGTCTCTCTATATATATATATGAAAGATTAATCTCACAGTTTGAACGATAATTTATATTTTAATTGAACTTCCTATTACTTAGATCCAGTCATTAGCTTTATTTCATACAAATAATTTAAAAAATGTATTAATTGACTTGCTCTATATACGAAATGACAATTACATTATTCAGAAAAAAATAAATGTTTAATTTAGTACAATATGTTGACTAGTAACAACCAATTAATATATTGAAATTTATGTATAACAATTAAATATTAAGTTCTATGGTCTTTTAAGATTCAAATTATGTTTAATATTATTCAGAAGAATGTGAAAGATATTGAGATTCTAGAAATATTAATGTCAATTTTATTTATAAAGTTGGAGAGGAGTGTCAAATGTATTTACAAAATTTTAAAATTCTATTCATTTATATAAACTTGTCAAAAAAATATCAAAATTATTTAACATAATGGAAACCTCAAACGGGCGTTAAGTTTTTATCCATGTGTCATATCCACGTATTTATTATATATATATATATTAATCTATTTTTTTCATTTCAAACAAACATTCTCTTTCTATTTAATATATAAAATTAAATAAATAAAATTTTCCTTCTCTCTTTTCACCATCCTGACCTAATCCTTCATTCCTCTCTACACCAGTAGAATTCAACAAACGAATCTGCGATCTCTATAGAATGTCGCTGACTATTTTTGTTATTACAATTTGAACTAGATCATGTTTTATTGTCTTCCAACACTTTGATATTGCTATTAGACATGATAATACAACTTGTTTCATGATCTAATCATCAGATTGATCAGTTTCGATTAAATAGTATAATACCGATAATAAGCCTTGTTTCTCTGTGATAGAATTTGTGATTGAGGATCTAACGAAATGGATTCCATAACCCTAGTTGAAGCGATCTTCGAACTAATTTTTTCTTTACGAATAACAATCAGAAATAAGGACAAACAATCATTATATGTTTTGAATACCAATTTCTTCAGCTTATCAACTCCAACTTCGACTATAATCAAAACTAAAATCTCAATAACCATTTCTAGAATCTCAATATCTTTCACATTCTTCTTCAGAATTCTAACCATTGCAAGTGCCAAATTACATTTAACTGCTAAAAACTCACGGTTCTGATCCGAAAACCTAGCAAAATTGCAAATTACAAGAATAAATGAAATTCAAAATTTCCAGTCTCGATATTTTGTAATGATAATGTAACATGTTGCTTTGAGATCAATTGAGAAGAACATAGAGTGGAATTCGGAGAGAAACGAAGGAGTGTCTTAGAAATGACGAATGAGATTTCAGAGATTCAGATTTGGATTGAAATATGATGAATGGTGAAAAGAGAATGATAATTTTTATTTATTTACTTACTTTTTATGTATTAAATGTAACGAAAAAGTCTATTTGAAATGAAAAAATGAATAAATACATATGTTGGGTCAAATTATTTTGACTAAGTGTTGAAATAATTTAACTATTGGGATTTTGATGATGAAATGAATTATGCGCTTTGATGCAGGTGTATCGAAATCATTTTTCATGAGACTTGGCTCTAATAAGGCTCATTAGACCGATTTGGCATTAGATGCACAGAATTAGACGTGCAGTCTAACTCAGTGGAGTTAAACGTGCAGTCTAATGAATTCCGTAATTAGACGTACAGTCTAATAGATCCCGTAATTAGACGTGCAGTCTAACTCAGTGGAGTTAGACGTGCAGTCTAATAGATCTCGGAATTAGACGTGCAGTCTAACTTAGGGGAGTTAGACGTGCAGTCTAATGTATACGGAATTAGATGTGTGCAGTCTAACTCAGTAGAGTTAGACGTGCAGTCTAATGTATACGGAATTAGACGTGCAGTCTAACTTAGTGAAGTTAGACGTGCAGTCTAATGTATATGGAATTAGACGTGCAGTCTAATGTATATGGAATTAGACGTGCAGTCTAACTTAGTGGAGTTAGACGTGCAGTCTAATGTATACGGAATTAGACGTGCAGTCTAACTCAGTGGAGTTAGACGTGTAGTCTAATGTATACGGAATTAGACGTGCAATCTAACTCAGCGAAGTTAGACGTGCAGTCTAATATATTTGGAATTAGACGTGCAGTCTAACTCAGCGGAGTTAGACGTGCAGTCTATTGGAATGTGAAAGTTAGACGTAAGTCTAACTCCTTCAGACAAGTCTGAAGTAGAACCGGAATTAGACGAGCAGTCTAACTCAGTGGAGTTAGACGTGCAGTCTAATGGTTAGTGAATAATTAGACGTGAAGTCTAATTAGTGAAAGTTAGACCTGTAGTCTAACTCCTTCAGATAAGTCTGAAGTGATTGTAATTAGACGTAAGTCTAATCCCATTAGACCAGGCGGTCTAATGGATTCTGCTCTTAGACGGGGATGTTTGATTTCATTAGACGAGGGCGTCTAATGGAAATACGTCTAATGCTCAGCTTAAGCAGTATGCTTGAAGCTAGCACCCGCCTACCCACGTGCTATAGATGTACCCTACTCCTGCTCCACTTTTTAGTGAAGATTAATACGATAGCTATATGCAACCAACCAATGAATGCCACGTAAGAGAATTTCCCTCACATTACATGTTTTGCAGGTACATCCCTGATGGAATATTCGGCGCACTACCAGTTGTTGTACGACCACGATCCTTGTGCTCAGAACCTGTTGTGTACAATGGAGGTTTTTCAATGGAAGAGTGCCACGTATCATTCTAAAAAATTCGACCGTTAGTCTTTGCCCTGTATTTATCAAATCTCAAGGACAACGGACAATCAGACTCACAGAACAAACAAGCTCTGCAATTCTACAATTTCTCTATCATCTTGTTTGCTGAATTATAGAGAGAGAAATTAAGCCTTTGAATATTCATACTGTGAAGCAACTTTCCTAATTATACTGTGTGTGAATCAAGAGATAGCTAGAATAAAAAACACCTTTAGTTGAGTGATATTCTTCATCTTGTAAATTGAACAGAGTGTGTTCTGTTCAATAGTGAGCTAAGTGTGTGCAAATTATATTTTGATTCGAATCATATTATAGTGAAACCTTTCGGTGGTTTGAAGAAGGGGTGACGTAGGAGAGCTTCTTCGAACATCCATAAACAAACTACTGTGTTCTTTCATTTTTGTCATCTTTTCATTTTTCATCTTGAGCTTCAAACCCAAGTAAACAATTCCGTCTTGATTCTGTTTCAAGTGTTTACAAGAGTTTGCGTAGAATAGAAAGCGAATTAAATCCCTAACATGATTTCTTTCAAACCGTTTTTCATAAGCCTTCATCAATAGCCAGACCCCCGTCTCTATCGATAAAGCCGATCCTATCAACATATAAAATAAATACGTGGATATGACACATGGATAAAAACTTAACGACATTTCAGGCATCCGTTATGTTAAATAATTTTGACGCTTTTTGACAAGTTTGTATATATTAATAGAATTTTACAATTAAACAAATTTAAACGCACTCCAACTCTATAAATAAAATTAACATTCTTCCCAATTATGTTTTCTTCCCCAAACATATAAGGTTATCGGTCGAGATTCAAACCATAGACTTAACTTAACTTTAGGATGTGAAAACCATAATAATCAGATAGCTCATGATTGTTGAATTACATTTTAATTTTTATATAGTATTGTATTAATAATTAGAAAATAAACATCACACTAATAGATACACTCAACAAATATATGATTTTACACAGTAAATATATAGTTGGAAAGTAATTATGAACATATATTTGAAAGGGCATACATCATTTCATATCTTTGTTATTCAATCCATGAGTTGTTCATTTTATATCACTAGTAGAAAAGTAGCCTTCGGTAAACGAAACTTTGTAACGGCACTATAACACCCTTACTAATAATTTTATTAGTAACGGTTTAATTAAACCGTTACTGTTATTAAGTTATTAGTAATGGTTATATTAACTCGTTACTAATAAAAATTATCAATCACGGGTATAAGGAAACACCGTTACTGAAACTAGTCGTTTTTAATCTGTTTTTCGAAGTAAGGGTATCAATAACGGTTATTGATGAAACTATTACTGATAAGGCTTCAGTTTAAATTTAATTAAAGGCATATCAGTAACGGTTTTGAAGGGAAATCGTTACTAATAGAGTATTGGTAACTGTTATTCCCAAAACTATTATTGATATGTGTCTGTCGTTTCATCTTTGCAAGGATATTACTAACGGTTATTGATAAAACTGTTACTGATAAGACTTCAGTTTAAAATTTAATTAAAGACATATCAATAACGGTTATTGATGAAACTGTTACTGATAGTGAGTTAAGTCGGTCGTAAGAAACGTAAGCAGAAAGGTCATGATGCAGCCTCTCGTCTTTCGATGGTTACACCACTTACGAAGTGCAAATTGTGCAAATTGAAGTTGTTAAGGCTTAATCGGATCAAGGATTACCTTCAAGGAGAAGACAGAAGAGGATCGATCGAAGGTTGACAATCTCCGAGGAACCCCGATGAGTGTTGGATCTCTCGAAGCATATCTATATAGACCTCTATTTTGCTCAACCAATTTACCAACAAACTCTCTCTCTTCTGTCATCCAAAAGAGAAACAAACTTCGGTTATAATGGCACCGAAACAGAAAGTTGTCGGCGCCGACACCGGAGATTCAACGGTAGCGAAGGAGATTCGTTACAAAGGTGTGAGGAAGAGACCTTGGGGTAGATATGCGACGGAGATTAGAGATCTAAGTAAGAAGAGTCGAGTTTGGTTAGGTACTTTTGATATGGCGGAAGAAGCGGCTACAACTTATGATATCGCCGCTAGAAAATTTAGAGGTGTTAAAGTCAAAACTAACTTTCCTTCTTCATTTGATTTAATTGCAAACGCTAAAAATATGAACAACGATTGTAGCCCTATCCAAACAAGTACGGTTGAATCGTTAAGCTATCCACGTTGACATTATGTCGTTTGTTGATAAAGATCAGCTCGAGCCTGGCTATTCAACTCTGATGCATAATAAGGTATTTTATTCAATTATTTGTGGTGATTGCTGGAAATTATCTTAATTTGTATTTGAAAGTTTTTTTTCTATATCTAGCATATCATTGCTTGATTCTTTAAATGATTCATCAGTTGGATATTAGATCAACTATGGCAACTGAATGTATTGAGGATATGAGATTAAATTGAACAAACATTGTAGAAGAAGATGAATCAAGATGTAAACACAATTTCATTATATGCAATTGCTTTCTTACTATAATTGACAGTATGAAATTGCAATATTCAGCCATGCCGAAATCTTTACAGACAAACTAGTATGCTTTGAGGTTCATAGTCATTGAATAATTGTATGTTAAGTGTACTATGTTCTAACACGAGAGAAATTATTCCCATCTGTGTTGATGTCTCCAAGTTTTGGATGATTATATTCGTAGAAAACTTTACATCCAGAATTTGGGATGTAAAGGAAAACCATTAGGGTATCACTCAATAATCATTGTAACATTTATTATGTGATTTCCAAATTTCTACTGTTGTTGGCATTCTACAAGATGATGTTGATCCAATGGTGTCTGTAATGAAAATTGAGAAGGCTCCTTTAGAAAGTTATGCAGATATATGTGGGTTAGATCCACAAATACAAGAAATTAAGGAAGTAGTTGAACTCCCGATTACGCATCCATAACTATACGAAGACATAGGTATCAATATGCAATGAATCTAGTTTGCTTGCTTTAAAGGAACGTCGAATGAAGGTAAACTAGTTCCATTTGAATCGTTGAATCGCTTGTTTACAACTGGTGAAATGCTATCGGGTTTATATAGAAAATTGATATTTGCATAATATGTAACAAATTTTGGCAGGTCACACTTGCAGATTTCAAGAAGCATAAGAAGGTTATGTTCAAGAAGAAATAAGGAGTTCCAGAAGGTCTTTACATGTGAAGGAAGAAAAGAAGAAGTTAACTGCCTTATTCCAGCTGGTTTGTTTCATATCTCAAATTGTGGTTTTTGTTATTTTGATGAATTGTGGATTGATGATAGTGGTTTTGTTATGTGGATTGATGAATTGTGGATTGATGATTGTGGTTTTTAGATTGATGATTGTGGTTTTTGGTATATTAATGGTTTTGTAAAATGGATAATTATTATTGTTTATATAGATACAAATATGAAATATAAAAAAACAAAAAAAATGATTATGTTTTTTTAGTAACGATATTAATCTAAAGAAAACCGTTACTATTAAAATATCAGTAACGATATTAATCTAAACAAAATCGTTACTAATAATATTTTATCAGTAACGGTTTTACCTTTGTTAAAGCCCTTAATGATGTTAGAAGAGTACCAATAATGGTTTTCGAATGCCCTTACTAATACTAGAAGAGTATTAGTAATGCTCTTTTCTGTAACGAATGGTAACGACTATGAATGCCATTACAGAATGTCATCATTAACAATTTTAAGGACTTTTAGTGACGGCTTTCGCCCTTACTAATACTCTTTTTTCTACTAGTATGGAGTTCTTGTGATTGTAACACTCGATGTAAAATCAAAAAATTTTGGACAACATGAATTGGCATAATAATAAATTACCTTACTTTCCCTTTCGTGAAAAACTTGCCTTTTTGGAATCGAACGGGATGATGAGATTCTTAATTGCAATACGGATACGAGTATCGTATCGAATACAATATAGATACAAGGATGCAATGCGTTTAGAATACACAAATTATATATATAATATTGAAATAAATAAAAGAGAAATGATTGGGAGATCAAATTTGAGAGGGAATGACGTGGCACAATCTTATTCGTTGAAAAAATAACAATGATTCCTTATTTATGTTATAGATTTTTTATTATGTGCTCAATGCATGTTAGTTTTTAAAATGCATGGATGAAAACTTATTTGGTTTTGTTGAGATCTTATCTCTTTTTAATTCTTCTCTTTTGTACCAAATTATTTTTCCAAGTATTGGGGTGACTTGTTTTTTTTCTTCTAGGAGAAATGTATGTAAAGTTTGTTTACATGTTGTCTGCAAATTTTGTCGTGGTACATAATCGAACAAAATAATCGAAAAAATATTAATATGTAAATAAATTATTTTACCAAAGCATTTATGAAATTCGGATGTTATAACTATTTGAAATATATGCATTAAAGCATAATTCCTTCTATCATTATTACAAAAAGATAAGTTCAAGCTCTTTAAATTAGAACAAATTCTTATGATTCAAGCTAACATTTGGATATAGAAGGTATAAAATGTCTAATTGTCTTAAACAAATTGGTTCATTTTTAATTGGACAATACTACATGAAAGACGCACATAAATTACAACTAGTTGTTGCAAGTATTTGGGAATTAAACTATCGATGAAGTTGAGTTAGGTTATTTAAGTGAAGAATATCAATTTTATTTATAAAGTTGGATGGATGTGTCTATAACCCCAGAAAATCCCCCTTCGTGTGGGTCCCGGTAAAAACTCGAGGTTCGAGAAGTTCAACTTCAGTTTGCGTGTCAGGAATTTTCTTTTAAAATAAAACATTATTTAAAAGATTAATTAATTCCTGACCATTTTTTGAAATTAATTAAAATAATTAATTTCTGGAGTACAATTTTAAATAATTCGGGGATTTATGGAAATCAAATCATAGTTTTATTTTTAGAAAATCCTTTAGTTTAAATTAATTAAATATAATTAATTTAAAAGATTATTTATTTTGAAACAGAGTTGCCACTTAATTTTCAAAAATCAATAAAAGTTGGCATACGTATACAAACGTATTGACTAAAATTCTCTTTTAGTTCGTAGTTTGGTGATACTTATGAAAGGGCTTTCGTGCTTCATCCTCCGTACTCGTTTTAAAAAAGATCTCTACTTGTAAAGTTGGCTTTTGAAAATCGGTTGTATAACATTTGAGTTTTAACTAATTATTCTCCCGGTCCTAGTCATTCTTCTAGGTATTAGCATTATTTAAAATATTGAAACAACAATATTTAAAATGCTGGTACCTATTGTAGATGATAACTTGAGTGGAAACTGTTAGGATCGGGGACACCCTTGGAGGACCGGGGTGTTTCCGGTTTCAAGAAGGGTGGCCGCTTACAACACACACAACTCTTTGGTGATAGTCCGGTTAGAGACTAAAACCGTTCTCAGCACTGCACAAACTGTCACAGACTCTTGAACCGGGTTCAAGGGCGGAAATGTCTGTTTCAGGTTGAAGCAACGTATGCGACTTTAGATGATGTTTTGGAAGGAGTCGGTTTTATGGATATGAGTGACCGGTTTTAGAGGTACGATTGGTTTGAGGTTAGGTTTAAGTAAATAAGTAATGAAAGCAACGAAAGAACACGAGACAAGGATTTTATGGATGTTCGGAGCAAACTCTCCTACGTCACCCCTTCTTCTCAGATTATGAGAAGGATCTCCACTAACTTTTATAGTTAACAATACCTCCGGTCGAGCCCAACTTCGCTACTCGCCGGTTACACCAAACTCACTCTTTGATGTAATACAACAATTCGGCACAAACACACACAGAGAGCTTCCGGTTTTAGACACACCGGTTTTGGAATATAAGAGTTTATCTCTCTAACTTAATGCTTTTTCGTAATCTGTAACTTCACAATTGTATTCGTAACTTCGCATTGAATGAAGACGTTTTGTCTTCCTTTTATAGCTGAGAAGAGGCAACGGTCACTTTTCTTCTCTCTCCTCTGGATTGGTTCATCCTTATCACGCCGGTGCAGAGAGGTTGCTTGCACGCTTCACTTTCCTCAACACTTGCAGTCATGCAGGCAGCTCTGAGTGTAGGATGACATGACCGGTTTGCATTTTGGACACATGGCAGACATGCACTTAGTCGGTTTGCATTTTGGACACATGGCAGCTCTTACATATTCCCAAGGAATATTGTAATAATTATCTTGCCCCATGCCTGATTTCTTCTCTTACATATTCCCAAGGAATAAGGAATATTTTGTTTGTCTTAACACGTCTTCAAGATATTCATATCTTTTGAATCCGTTCCGGATTTCTGCACAAGGATTTCATCTCAAACCTGAGAGTATGTATTAGCCGGAGCTGAGGGCAATTAATGACCGGAGCGGCTGCATTTAATCAACCGGAGTATTTATGACTGGAGCGGCTGCATTTAATCAACCGGAGTATTTATGACTGGAGCGGCTGTATTAAGTGTCGGTTGACCGGAGCCTTCTTTCATTAAATGCCTGTTTGACCGATCTCCTAATTGAGCTCCAGTTGACCAACCGGTTGACTGAACTTCTTGGACGAACCGGTTGACCGAGCCGGTTTGACCGATCTCCTAACTGAGCTCTAGTTGACCAACCGGTTTGACTGAACTTCTTGGACGAACCGGTTGACCGAGCCGGTTTGACCGATCTCCTAACTGAGCTCTAGTTGACCAACCGGTTTGACTGAACTTCTTGGCCGAACCGGTTGCTTTTACTTCAAACCGAAGTCAAACAACCGGTATATATATTTCCAACCGAATGGATTTTGCTCAATTTCCCTGAAATAGCAAAACTTTAAATATTATTTGCAGCAAGTGGGATTTGATCCCTGGTCACCTGTGTAACAGGCAGAAGTGTTAACCACTACACTACAACTGCTTCTTGTTATATTTAAACCAATTAATATACTTGATATAACTTAGCGGTTTAACATATATATTTGAACTTAGTTTTATCTATTCATTAAACTTTTCATAAGTTATAACAATTATTTTCTATCAGAAACACTTGAAGAATATCAGCTACTTTTAAAGGCATTAGGGTTTTTAAATAAACACTAAACAAGCCTTTGTTGAAATATTTTGTGGAAATATACCAAAAATATTTTAAAATGTATTTTCTAATTTTTCGGAATTTTTAGAAAATGATTTAGAGTCCCAAAATTATAAAAATAATTTTAGATTTTGAAAAGTGGAACCAAACAAGCCTTTGGGCCGGAGTCCTAAGCTTGGGGCTTATTTATGTCGGTCAAGGTCAAAAGACCCTCGGTCCGGGTCGAGGTTCGGGATCTTCGGTCTAAAGACCAAAGTCCCTCGGTTAAGGTGCTAAGGACTCACGATCCTTGGCTAATCTTACTGGTCTAGGTGTAAATTATATCGGTCCTAGGTTAGCCTAAGGCTAAGTTTCTTGGTCGAGGTGTATAAACCTCTCTATCTTAGGCTAGCTTCAGGCTAAGTCCCTTGGTATTGGGTGCGAGAGCTCTCGGTCCTAGGGTTAGGGAGTCTTTCTCCCAAAGTCGGACCTCTCGGTTATAGGTGAAAATCCTCGTGGGATTTCTCAGTCCTAACTTAAGAACATTGATCGGACCTCTTGGTCCTAACTTAAGAACCTCGGTCGGACCTCTTGGTCCTAGGTCGATTTTCTCGGTCATAGGTTTCGGTCTGGACCGAGGATTCTCAGTCGGTCCTCTCTATCCTAGGTTAACAAGCCTCGGTCCTCAAGAACATCAAAGTTCCGGTTTTTGAATTCATTTTTTAGCTTTGATTCTTTAATCTAAGAGCTTGGGTAGCTTCACAAAGCTCATAGAACATGTTCAAAATCGACCTATATGATGATCAATTTGTTCAAAATAGTTGGTGATCAAAAATTGAGTTTTTTATTTTAAAGTTGTTTTGAAGTGTAAGGAACTATCAAATAGCTTCTTTATACAACATATACTTGATTGGTCCCAAAATAAGAACACTAACTATTCGTTTTGACCAATTCAAGAACTCAAAATTTTCAATTTATTTTGAAAATTTTGATTTTGATCAAACATGATTGAGATGGATCAAACATGATCTAAATAGTTTTCCAAAATCATTATAATCATGTTGGGAAGTTTCTAGGTTGTGATTCAACATGATTAACCCAAGAACAGAAAACCATTTTTTTTGAAAATTTTCAAATTTGGGTTTTTGTTATTTAGATCAATTGATCAGTTCTATATTATCCATATAGTCTCTAAATGATCATAGAATCGGTTTCCATCCATAAAATACCATAAACAGCAAGCATACAAGCTTATGCAATTTGAAATATAAAAAATTCAAATTCAAACTATAAATATAAATTAGAGGGTGATTGGAACCTTATCAAGGATTGGAGAACACTCCTTAATCCTTAGAGAAGCTTTCTAGATGCACAGATCCACGCTTTAAGGTCTTAAACGAATTTTCAAAAAATCCAAAAGCTTTGAGCTTCAATGGCGGATTTATGTAAAATCATGTTTTGAGAGGGGATATTGGATTCTCTGACTTTAGAATTACTTAGGGAATCTATTTATAGCATTCATAAGTCGGTTGAGGACTTCAAGTGGCCTGAATTGGCCAAAAGACATTAATGAGTGTTGCTTGTTCTTAGTTGAAGTCGTTGGAATATGGATGATTCATCCTTATTTTGATAGAAATGATCACCATTGGTGATCATTCTGGGCTTTAAATGAGTCGGAATGGTTGACAGTGGAGGAAGTTCCAAAAAGATAAGATCATCTACGGTTCCTCATCCTTATCCTGATGACACCGCGATGAAGAAGAAGGTGGTACTCAAAACGACGTCGTTTTAAGCGCATTAGAGCGTTCTGTTGGCGTTCCGTACATGCGCCATTGCGTCTGGACTTTCCGTTAGTGTCTTGGATAATGGGGAATTAGTTGTTCCGTTGTGGCCTAGGTGCGCGTAAGATTCTTCCTAGGCACTGGATGAAAATCCATCGCTCCTCCGATGGTCCTGGCTAAGGGTTTATTTGAATTGATTTTTCTTTTACCGTTTTGACTTTAATTTTGATCTTTTTAAATACACAAAATATTAAAATAAATATGACAAATATTTTACCAATTTTTTTTTTATATATTTGGGCTTAAATAAATAAATATTTTAAATGAAATGGATACAACAATTCATTCTAAATTATTTATTTTTGTCCATTATTTTTTAGATAAATGAGTACAACTTTTATCCTAAATAATTTTATTTTTATTATTTTGACAATTTTCCTTAATTAATTTGGTTTTAATTATCACAATAATTAGTTTAATCAATTGTTTTAATTGATTTTTAGTCATTGGGTTAATTAATTTAATTTTATTTATTTAAAAATAAATCAAAATAATTATTTTAATATTATAAATTAAAGTGTAGATTTTTAGTGCTTATATAGTGCCCCTCCCGAATCGAGTTTGAATATAACAAACTAGTTTTGAAAATGTTGATTCGAGTATGACATCTAACACTAGGTTATCTAGTACAATTTATAATGAGGAAGCTAGAAAAGATGGAACCTATAGCATGTCGCGGTTTGAGTGACATGTTGATGCTTATACATAACCTTCGTCGAGGTCCTTCCAAGCGTTGCTTTAGGAAATCCTTTCCTTGGTGTTTATCCTAACAAGGATGATTCTTGAAAATCCTGTTTTACAGAACTCGACAAAGTATCTGTAAAATCTATGGGTTAAAGGTAATCATAGGTATTGAATCATCAATTCATGTTTATCATGAATATCATCAAATTATTCATGTTTTGGTCATGTATAAATGGCTAGGAATTAATGTCATGAGATATGCTGGGAACATGAAAGTTTAGTAACGTTTCACGTGGGTCACTAACAAGTAACCTCCTAAGGTGATCATAAACATGAGACTCATCAATAGATAAGTTTTGGCGAGGAAGTCAACAAACTTTCCTATAGGTTTTGTTATCATGTGATCATGTATATATGATCATGGTATCGTCAATGTTTATCATGGAAGTTAACAAACTTTATGTGAAAATCACACATAAGTGAGGTTGAGAACGATAATATATAAATGATCGTGATGCTATCAATAAATAAGCTTTTGTGACGTTTGTGAATTTGGGAATAGAACATTTATCAAAGAACGGGATCAGAACAGGAGTGTATCAGAGAACATGACTTCATTAGAGTACTTATCAGAATATAAGATTTCGAACATGACATTGTGAGATTACCTATCAGAAGATAGGATTTGAACAGGATTATGTACAAATAATCGATGTGCTTATCAACAAACAAGGCTTGAATACCTATTGATTGATAGGGTTTGGAATACCTATTTGGACGATAGGGTTTTTGTCTGAGTACCTATAAAGAGATAAGATTTTCTTGAGTATGCGACCAAGAGATGAGGTTTGGTTACCTATCGAGTGATAAGATTTTGTTTGAGGACCTATCGAGGGATAGAGTTTGATTAGGATCATGTATGAATGATTGTTGTTCTTGTTTGACAAACTAGGCTCAATGCTTTTGTGATTTGGGAGATGTACCTATTGAAAAATAGGGTTTTGAATGGAGACCTATCAAGAGATAGGGTTTGCTTGAGTACCTATGTGAGTGATAAGGCTTGGATTACCTGTTTGGATGACAAAGTTTGGAATACCTGTTCAAGCGATAGGTTTTGCGACAGTTGAATCATGTACAAATGATGTCTCGGCTTGTCTACAGACAAGACTTGAATGATATATTGAAAGATAGAGTTTGGTTTGATAGTGTTGTTTTTATTGCATTGATGTTGAGAGAGGAAATACCTATCGAGCGATAGGGTTTTAGACGAATCATATATAAATGATGTCTCGACCTATTGAAAAATAGGTTTTACTAATAGAATCATGTACGAACGATTAACGCACCTATTAACAGATATGGTTTAGTCACGGAGTTGTGTATAAACATCGTCTCGACCTATTGAAAATAGGATTCACTGGCAAAATCATGTACGAACGATTAACGCACCTATCAACCGATAGGATCTAACAAATAGGGTTTTGCTGGATCATGTGCTCATGATCTCAGATCCTTGTCAATTGGCAAGATTATTAATGGATCATCTTACAAATGATCTCTCTGCTTGTTAACAAACAAGGCTTATGACAAAATCATATACAAATGATTTCTCACACCTATCAATAGATAGGGTTTCTAACATAATCATATACAAATGGTGTCTTGTCCTATCAACAGATAGGGTTTACAAACAGAATCGTGTACGAACAATTTCTCACATCTATCAATAGATATGACTTCTAACGGAATCATATACAAGTAATGTTTTGACCTATTGACAAATATGGTTTACAGACGGAATCGTGTACGAATGATTTCTCGCACCTATCAATAGATATGGTTTCTAATAGAATCATATACAAATGATGTTTCGACCTATTTACAAATAGGGTTTTGATACCTAATAACAACTAGGTTTTTAATGAAATTGTTTACAAACCATCTCACGTACCTATCAACATAAGTGTTTAGATACATAACTATAATTAAGGTTTTTAGTATAATCGTATAAAAACGATATATCGCACCTATCAACAGATAGGGTTTTGGAGACTTAACTACAATTAGGGTTTTAACGGGATTGTGTACGAATAATCTCACGTACCTATCAACAAATATAGTTTAGAATACCTAGTTACAAATAAAGTTTTTAGGCTTCTAGACTTCTAAACTTCTGGGCTTCTTAAACAGGTTGAGCTTTTATTACATAGTTGGGAGCCCAAACAAATAACTCAACACCTACATCTAAAAAGATTGAAAAGAGACGGTAACTGAGAGAAAGAAACTAATAAAAATTCAATTTTATAGTGAGATTGAAATTGAGTTTTAAGATCAAGACCAAAACTCTTACCTCAAACCTCTTTGGCTTCCCACAAATCTACTCTACACTATAATGACGAATGTTAATGAAGATCAAGATCAACAATACGTCTAATTCCATCACATTCTTCTTTGATAGATCCAAATATGACCCAAAATTGCTTGTTACTTTCCTCTCTGTCGTCAATCTTCTGGTGAAAAGCTAATTAAACTCACGCTGAATAGCTAATCAAACCCTATGATTGAGATACGATAATGAAGAGAAAGAAACTAATCAAATTTTTAATTTTATAATGGGATAGAAATGAAGACTGAAGATATGCGAATATACATTTTTTGGTTTATCTAATACCCGGTCACTATGGAGGGTGCGTACATACCAGCTCCAAAAAGTTATATTGAGTATTAGAATAATGACATGGAGAGTGATACTAGGGGCAGCGAATCTTACCTGGCACCACTTTGAAAAAATAAGTTGAAAAAAAATATCAATGTAAAAAGTTATAGAGAGTTGTAAATGTAAAAAATAGGGAAAGAAAGTTATGTCCCGAACATGGCCATGTTCGGGAATATTCTGTCCCGAACATGGCCATGTTCGGGAACATTCTGTCCTGAACATGAATTTCTCTCTCTAACCTTTTACATGATAATTTTTTTTTCACCTTGACTTATTTTTTCCACGTGGCTTCGAGGTGGGGAGTCGCTGGAAAGTCACTGCCTAACGACGTTCTCCCTATCATTACTCTAAGTATTATTATATATATATTTTTAACTAATTCTCTTTTTTTTCTAATTTCACTCACAGTCGAACATTTAACTATTCATCTCTTCTTTCAATCTTCATCCACGACCCCCGACATTTGTAATGCAAAAGTTCCAATCTTCACCCGACCGTTTCAATCTTTGTCGCGGTAGTTACAATCTGTGATCCTAATATGGACAAACGTGAAGAAATTCTAGTCTATTTATAATAAAGAACTATGTTTAGTGTTCTAACTAATGCTTGTAGTTGAGCATAAAAAAAACTATTGATAACATGTTTAGATATTTAGAACATATAGAGTACACAAAGGATTTTTAGCATGATTTTCAATTTTATTTTGAGAGCTTTCTGTTTTATGAGATGAGATGTCATTGATCTATATGATAAATAATTACTTTGAAGAAGGACATGTATTGGCTCTATGTGACCTACGAGCAAAAGTTGAGAGAAATGAAGATAAATAAATTGAATAACCCCGTAAGAATATATAGGTGGTGGATCATGTTCTTACTTGTTTCGTCTTTCTTAGTTGCATCTCCTCCTTTAATGTGGCAAAAAATAGGAGGCGGATTAACTATCTTTTCTTCCCCATGGTCTGCTGGTTGTACAACACATATGTTTCCTCAATCCATAATTAGCATAACAGAATATATAATGAAAGGTTAGTGTTAGGATCTAGGTCGCCGCTGGTGGACCGGGGGTTGGACCGGTTAGCGGTTCTCACTCGTAGGGTGGTGGTTAATCCGGTTAGAGATTGACACCGGGTTTCAATACTACACAACCTGTCACAAACCCTTGAACTAGGTTCAAACGCGGAAGAGGTTTGCTTTCAGGTTGAAGCGGTACGCTTGTATGATAGGCACGGTCGGTTTCGGATGATGAAGATTTGGAGATGGTGGGTCGGTTTCGGTAATCTGGATATTCGGTATGGCTAGTATAAAGTCGGTTTGGAGCGGTATGGTTAAGTTAGTCGGTTATATAATGAAGCCAACAGAAAGTAAATAACACAAAAGAATTTATGGATGTTCGGAGATAAAACTCCTACGTCACCCCTTCCTCTCGAAACCGCGAGAAGGATATTCACTAAGGAATACAAGTACAAGCCGATCGAGACTTATTTTCTGCTCGATAACACTCTTACAATTTACACCGAAATTGTAGAACACACTTTAACTTTCAACACTTAGGCTTTCTAGAATAGCACACTGTTATCACTTGTAGTAAATGCTCTTAGCTCTCGTTATCTCAATGTATGTCCCGCGTTTTCTCTTCTGCAACTGCCTCTTTTTATAGGTGAAATATGCCAACGGTCATATTTCACTGCCTTGAATCTGATTGGCTGATCAGCGGTGCAGTGATTCAGTGTCTCAGAGGTTCAGACCTGCGGTCGTTTCCTCAGACCTGATGGTCAAGCTCAGGCCTGGCATTATGTCTCAGACCTGGCGGTCTGTTCATTCGGTGTGTAGGACAAACCTGCCGAGTTTGTCTTTTACTTGATATAGGCACTGTCTGTTTGGACAGTTGTCTGTACTTTGAAGATTTCCTTTCTGGCTTATCCCGAAGTAGAAGGATCCGGTAGTACTGTTTTCTGCAGCCTACAGTCTTTCCTCAGACTTGCATGGATATGGAAGTATTCAGTCTGTTCCTTTGGTATCATTCTCAACAGATACCCAAAATGTCTTCTTGCACTGGTCGGTCATTTGACTTGGCCGAATGTGTTTTGGTAGTGATGTAACCGGACTTCTTCCGATTATTCTTGTCTTGTGGATGATCGGCTGTTTGATGGTTCCGGTTTTGAGCTTTGGCCGATCCTTCCTTTGTGCGGTCACGTTCCGAATACCCTTGATCGGTTTGGTAGCTTGACCGGTTAGGTTTCTTCAGTCAGTTCTCTTGTTCTTCCGGTCCGGTTCCTTGTTCCTGCATGGGAAGTTTGTTTAAGTTAGGTTTATTTGAACCGGACTGAATTTATCTAACAATTTCTCCCTTTTTGATTATTTTATTTAAAATTATCAAAATCATGTAAGTTTGCAACCGTAGGCCGGTTGTTTTGTTTGGCCGATTTTTGAAAAAGACTTAGAGAATTTTCGAAAAATTTTGAGAGAGGAGTTTTGGAAGAGTCTTTATCTTTTATCTAACAATTTCTCCCTTTTTGATTATTTTATTTAAAATTATCAAAACTAAGTAGAAATGCAAAATAAGGCCGGATTCAAAAATAACTTTATATATATTTATAGATGACCGGAAAAGACAAAACATATAGAAATACTAAGACCAATAAGAAAAGGAAGGATAGTCCCTATTCAGAATCTGTGAAGTCATAGGCACTCTTCTTTTTCTTCGGTTGCTGTTGCCCGGTCTGTTGGGAGGATCGTTGCCTTTTAGACCGGGACCGCAGTTGTTCCTCGACTTCGTCCTCGACTAGGTCGGCTTGCTGCGAAGTACCCGTAGTGACCGGTTCAGAGATTTCATTGAACATCTCGGCTATCTAAACTTTCTTAGGAGCCTCCCTCCGTCTCTTTTTCAGTGCTGAAGCGGAGGCGGCCGCCTTTTTCTTCTTCTCGTTATCCTTTGCATAGGCTTCCAGCCTCCGTGCTTCCCTTTCCAACCGTGCGGCATCCTCCGCAGCTCGGTTGGCCACTTTATCAGCAAACCCTGGGAACAGGGCCTCTCCTCTTTGAATTCGTGCGGCTTCCAATTCCGCTTCGGTCAGCTGAGACGATCGCGGCCCCTCTTTATCTTTGCTAGCTTCGGCGTCCAGCGCATCCTGGACCCTTTTAGCAACTTGAGCATCAGCCTCTATAGCCGCGGCGTCCGCGTTCTCCTTAGCCTTTAGAATTTCGGCCATCTGTTCGGTAAGTGTCTTTACTTCGGCCACGAGATTCTCGTTTGACTTTTCGAGTTCTGAGACCCGGTTAATTGTCGTGTCGACTCGTTCGAGGTCTTTCTTGAAATTTGAGGTCACTTCCTCCAGAGCTGCGGTTCGCTGAACACATTTCTCGCGCTCACCTGCTTCTTCCCACAGACCGATGCCGAGTTCTGAAAGTTGTCCTTGATGTTTTTCCAGAAGCAGCCTTGTCACGTCGGTAAACTTCACGGCCGAATCAACTATTCCGTTGTATTTGTCCTTGAAAGGTTGAAGTTCGGATACGTTGTGTTCTTGTATGCGGTCATCGATCCGCTCTGATATTGACATTTCAAGCTTCTGAAGTCGGTCTTCAACCCATTCTTTAGCAGCCCATTCTTTAGGAGGGTCTGAGACGGTGATTTCCGGTGGTGGTGGAGGTGGTTGCTCGGTGGGATCTGGATCGGCTCTCTCACTGGAATCTATCGGTGCAGCATTCTCAATTGGAAGATCTAATGTTGCCGCATCCTCCAAGATTGTTACCGCATTTTCCAAGATCGGTATCTCATCATCCTCCAATATCGGTGCCTCATCATCCCTTGGAGGTGTTGGACAGTTAACCGGAAACTTGTCGATTACTGGAGGAGTGTAGACCGGTACCTGCTTTTGGCTGCATATCGCTTCCAGCCGCTCTATTTCTTGAAGTATTTCCATTTTGCCTTTTGCAAGCTTTGTTAACACCCGCGGCGCTACGGTGTCCACCGATCCCCCCTCGTTGTACTCTTCCTTAATTTTCCGGATGCGCTTTCTTAATTTCCGAAGTTGGCTACTCGGTATCAGGAGACTGGTTCGGCATTGTACCTCCTGAATTGTGTTGGATTTTGTGAGGCGCAACATCAGGTCCTCTACTTCCTCCAATCTGTCGATGCATTCCTTTTGCGTGAATTTCGGTAGGATTTCTTTATATTTTGTACTGAACCGGTGCTCATGCCATTCCAAATATAGGTTTATAACGTCCTCGTCTCGTTTGTCAATGCCCTGAAAGATTTTCTGGGCTAATTTATCGGCCTCTGCTTCGTCGGCCTCCTCCCTCTCCGTGTTGTAGCCTTCATCATTGGCTACTTTATCAGCCCCGTCTTCACCCTCGGTGGCCTCAGGATTGGTGTATGGTTCGGCATCGTTTGGACTTCGAGCCGACTGATCGTCGTCATCGACTGTTCTATCATCGGTCTTTTCCGTGTCGGTTTGCTCAGAGGCCCATTCCTCTTCTTCTGTCTGTTGTGGTGGGTCTACGAAGGTTATCTTTTCTTTCCCTTTTCCTCCGGTCTTTGCTTTTGCCGGGGCATCTTTCTTTGCGGCTTTCTTCTTTCGGCCACCTGTGGAACTGGAGGCCGGCTGCGTTCTTTTAAGGAATTGCCTCGATCTAATGAGGCAACGTTTTGCTACCGCAACACCGGGACCGACGTTGATATTCAAGTGGAGGAAAATCTTACCGAGGGGCACGGCGTATCCCCACGACCGGGTTGAATCCGGTTTCACCATGTCCATGAGGTTGCCGAACACTGATCTTGCCCAGTTGACCTCTTTTCCTTCCATCAGACCGATCAACATCTTGATTTTGTCTTTGGTAAGGTTGCTGAAGTTTCCTCCCCTCGCTAGTATCGCCCTAGCGAAAATGTCACATGCCGGGATATACTCCGGCCTCAGCGTTTGTTTACTCCCGGATGTTGTGATTGGCTCAGTGGTTGCCGATAAAATGTGGCAAGCCGCCTCAAAGGTGTCATGGTCTATTTCTGCCGTTGCATCCTGGCCGGTTGTTGGGAGATGCAAGCTCTCGGCCACCAATGCTTCGGTGATCTCGATTTGGGAACCGCAAACCGTCGCGATGATCCTGTCGTAGGAGATGGTTGCGGTGCTGAAGAATTCTTCGACCGCATCTTTATAAATTACGTGAGGACCGCCTAGGAAATATCCCAGACCGGTTTTAATCAGCCGGTCAATGACTGCTTTCGCCTCGGTCGTCCCATTCAGCCGGATTTCCTCGAAATCCACTTGAGAATAGAGTTTGAACAATGCCGACTCACGACCCATGTTAAAAGAGTTTGAGAATGAGAGAAAACCGCTTCAAAGAGTTTAGAAAACTTAGAGAGAGAAAGTGAATTCGCGTGAGAATGAAAGAGAATGACCGATGGTCCCTTTTATAGACGCGGTTTGGAAGCCCAACCGTCCCATCATTAATGGGCGGGAATTTTCCCTCCAAAGTGAAAAGTCGCCAAACTGTGGGCGGTAAACAAGAAAAGGTGGGCGGCAAGTTTGAGCGGGAGATTTCCCTCCAAAACCCTTTGCCTATGTCATGGATGACGTATTATGTTCCTTGAAGCCGAATGATTGAGCGGTTTCGAAGTCTAACCAGACATTTTGATCGATCAGAGTGTTAACAGTTTTATAAGACCGGATAAGTACGCGGTTATAGGTTGAAAATGTGGACCGGTTACTTAGATAAGTGTTCAAAGAATTTAAGAAGACACGGTCATTTAAACTGAAATGATAATGGAATTCAAGAAATATCAGATGAATAAAACCGATTATAAGATTCGGTACAGGAATAGGCATACAGAAGCAATGAAAAATATAGCCTATTCAACAGACATTCTCCAGAGTCGTTCTCTTGCCGAACCACTGTTGAGGATGTTTGAAGAGGAAGCCGGTGTGCCCGGTCCGAACTCTGGTCGATACTTAAGAATCAGCTTGCTGATATGCGGTGCATACCCGAGACCCTTCTTGGTCAGCACCATATTCTTTAAGTTTTCCCAAATGACCGATGACCAGTTGATGGCCGATTTGTGAAGAATGTTGGCCATGATATTGTAGGTATTCCTGGAATACCGTTGATTGGGTGATTGACACAGAATTGACCTGGTCACGATTTCGAGCAATAGCTGACCGTGACTAGCAAGTTGGGTTTTTGGCCCAAACTGTTCCACCGGAAGAGGGGTGGCCGACAAGTAGAGCGCGGTTTCAAATCCCGCAAGGTCCTGAATAGCCGGGAAGTCAGAGAAACCTTCAGCGGGTAGACCGAATAGTGAGGAAAATTCATCCTCGTCGATCCAGAATGTGTGGTCTCTGACAGTCGAGACGATGTATTTTCCTCTGATGCAGGCGCTTCGAAAGAAGGCCTTGACATCATCTAGAAGGATTGGACCGGCCTCTTCAAGAAACGGTTGAAGACCGGTTTCAGCGAGAGAGTCATACATGATTCTCTGCTTAGTAGTGCAATCCCTTATGTCCGTGCAAGATTCGAAATCAATGCATAGGAAGTTTCCCAGAGTTCTGCTCGGCATGGTTTCGGTATAGAGAGAGAAACGGGATTCAAGAAGAAGAGAAGTGATTTTTGTACTTTCGGATGTGATAAAATGAGGAGAGGAAGGCTCCTTATATAGGATCGGTTTTGGAGGGAAAATCTAAGCATTGATGGTCAGTTTTGTTTTATTAAGGAAAGGAATCTTTACCTTTTCAAGTTGCATGGGGAAGTGGCAAATTGCAGGGCCCTAGGTAAATGTTAGTTGGGAAGTAACCGGTTCGGTTGGATATTAAATGTACGGGTGGTTGGGAGTTATCTCATTAATTGGGTTTATCTCATTAAATGCATTTAACACATAACCGATATTAAATAGATAGAAACCGAAAATGGTAGAGACAATGCCGAAAATGGCATACATGAGCGATGAAGAAAACAAATAAAACCGAAATTGACATGGATGAAGCCGATATGATCAAACTTGAGTTGGTTAAGGATACATCCGGTACATGCTGTAAAACGACCGGATGCAGGAAGGAGTCACTTAACGGGCGCGGGGATTGAATTCTTGAGGGAGGTTGAAGTTCCTCCTCCTCCATTCTCTCTCAAACCGATCATAGAATGAATCGAACGTCTCTCTGGTTAATACCTGGGCCTGGTTCAAACCCTCGCCAGGACAGGTTGGAACACCAAGTTCCACCAGAAGGGTGCTTATTTGTGGAATAAGACCGACCGACCGGATGTTGACCATCCAGATGAGAGTGTCGAATAGCACCCGGGACCAGTTGACCGGTGTGCTGGTGATGATGGCCGCCATCATGTTGAAATTCGCCGCGCAATAGGTGTTGGTGACATCTCTTCCAAAGATGCCCCTTCCTATTACATCGTTGAGAAGCTGATACTCAGCCCTCAAGAGAGACTTAGAGCCATGATCATCAACAGGCTCATCCGACCGGGCAAGGGAGAGGGAGACCTCTGCCTTAATATCGGCCGGAGGATTGAGGTCTGTGATCCCTTGCTTGGGCAGACCGAAGCACCGAGCGAAGTCCTGCTCGGTGAAGTCGAAGATTATACCCCCAACCTTTGATTGGATGTGGGTATCAAAGTGGGGTGTGCCCCGGAATACCCTGGCATTATAGTAAAATTCCAAGACGGATTCAGGGTAGATAGTTTGCTTGTCATCCAGAAAATACTGTAGGCTAGTATCTTCCAGTTTCTTGATCATCCGATACACCTCATAGTGTTCGGTACCAGAACAGGATTCAAAATCGACTTGGAGGATGTTTGGGAATTGAGACATGGTTAGGTTGCCTTAGTGAGAGAATGTTCTTGTGACTTGTGAGTGTTGAGGTGAGCGTTTGCTTCACTTAAATACTAGTTTAGGGGCTATCCTATTGTCCAGGCATTGAATGGGATGACATGTATTAATTGCAGGATAAAAGATTTTGCATGAAATAGGCAAGTTTGCAGTCTAGGTGTCGGTCATAGGCCTGAACCGTGAAAGATATCAAAAGATCTTTACGTCTTTTTAGGCGCGACCATGTTACTTTGAAAGGGTAATGATGCAGAGCAGATATCCTTAACCTCTGATAACTATTCCTCTTCTGTTTGAAATTCAAATAATCTAGGGTAACCTGCTTCCGAACCGGTCAGGTATCAGTTGTTCACCCCGATGCGGTTATTTGGTGCATGCACCAAGTAGCCGGTCGGTTTACTCCATCTGATAGACTGTGCGGTTCTTCCACATACACCCCGAAGATTCGAAGTTCGACAGCTTAGGAAGAGTTACCGGTTTGTCTGCTTGAACCGGTTTCCCTTTAAGCATCCTTTGGAAGGATTTGGCTAATGTCGGTTAAGCCGAGAGTAAGCCTGAATTGAGAGAACTTAGCTTCCTGCAGCGGCTTCGTGAAGATATCGGCTACTTATTGATCGGTCGATACGTATTCCAGCCGGATATGCTTCAGCGTGACATGCTCTCGGATGAAATGATGCCTTATGTCGATGTGCTTGGTTCTAGAGTGGAGAACCGGATTGTAGGTGATCGCTATGGCACTCGTGTTGTCACAGAAAATCGGAGACTCTTCGGCTATGATACCGAAGTCCTTCAGCTACTGTTGGATCCAGAGGAGTTGAGAACAGCAACTTCCGGCCGCCAGGTATTCAGCCTCTGCAGTGGATGTAGCCACCGATGTCTGTTTCTTGCTGTGCCATGACACCAGTCGGTCACCTAGGAACTGACATGTTCCACTGGTGCTTTTCCTGTCGATCTTGCACCCTGCATAATCTGCGTCTGAGTAGCTTGTTAGATTAAAAGATGAGTCCTTTGGGTACCACAGACCGACATCAGGTGTGCCCTTTAGATACTTTAGTATTCTCTTTGCGGCTGTGTAATGGGATTGCTTTGGATTTGCTTGGAATCTTCCACACACACCAACTGCAAACAGGATGTCCGGTCTACTTGCTGTCAGGTATAATAGGGAACCGATCATGCCCCGGTATGCAATCTGGTCTACCGATTGGCCTTCATCATCTCTGTCCAGTTTAATGGATGAGCTCATTGGAGTGGCCGCCGAGGAGCAGGTGTCCATACCGAATTTCTTTAGCAGCTCCTTGGTATATTTAGGTTGACTGATGAATGTTCCTTCCTTGAGTTGTTTAACCTGAAGGCCTAGGAAGAAACTTAATTCTCCCATCATACTCATTTCAAACTTATCAGTCATCATTTTTGAAAACTTATCACATAATTTAGGATCGGTTGAGCCAAAGATGATATCATCTACATAGATTTGAACAAGTAGGATATGTTCCTTCTTTTCAAATTTGAACAATGTCTTATCTACCGAACCGATGGTGAAGTCATGCTCTAATAGAAATGCGGTTAGTGTATCATACCAGGCTCTAGGTGCTTGCTTTAGACCGTATAAAGCTTTGTTCAGCCGGTATACATGGTTTGGAAATGCAGCATTTTTAAAACCGGGTGGCTGTTCAACGTACACTTCTTCACGTAGGTCACCGTTCAGAAATGCACTCTTAACATCCATTTGAAACACCTTGAAGTTTTTGAAAGCAGCAAATGCAAGAAAAATCCTAATGGCTTCAATTCTGGCTACAGGAGCAAATGACTCTTCAAAATCAATGCCTTCTTCCTGTTTGTAACCTTGAGCCACTAATCTGGCTTTGTTCCTCGTGACCAAACCGTCCTCATTGAGTTTGTTTCTGAATACCCATCTTGTTCCTATGACCGATTGATCTTTCGGTCTGGGAACTAAGTACCAGACTTTACTACTCTCGAACTGGTTTAGCTCTTCTTGCATTCCCAAGATCCAATCTGGATCTGACAATGCTTCATCTATCCTTTTCGGTTCAATCTGGGATATGAAAGCTGAGTTAAAATATCCTTCCAGAAGTTGACTCCTAGTTCGAACAGGTTCTGAAGGGTCACCTATAATTTGCTCAAGAGGATGTTTACTATTTCTTCTGAGATTCAGTTCAGGGATGTCTACCAAATTACCGGTAACTTGACCAAGGCTAGACATGTCGGTAGGCTGAACGAGATTGTCAGACCGACCAACTCCCTCGGATTGGACCGAAGTGTCAGCTTCCTGTTGTGGAACAGCTTGATCCGGCTGGGTATCAATGATACCCATTTGGTCATGGACAAACCGCCTGAAGACCGGAGTCTCATCTTCACTATCAGGATGAATAGCGTTATTTTCCAGTCTGTTGTGTAGATCAAAGCATGAGGCAGTATTGCTTTCAACCGATTCATCGAAAACAACGTGAATTGTTTCCTCCATGGTTGCAGTTCTATTATTATATACTCTATATGCTTTACTTACTGATGAGTATCCTAGCATAATACCGGTATCGGTCTTTGCATCAAAAGCGGTGAGTTGGGTTTTACCATTTATATGAATATAACATTTACAACCGAAAACCCTGAGGTACTTGAGTTTAGGAACTCTGTTAAAATAAACCTCATATGGTGTTTTGTTGTGAAATCTGTTTATCAAAGACCGGTTTTGTGTATGGCATGCAGTGTTGATAGCCTCAGCCCAAAATTTCTGAGCAATGCCGGAGTTGGCTATCATGGACCGTGCGGCTTCCTTGAGAGTCCGGTTTCTTCTCTCGGCCAGGCCATTTTGTTGAGGAGTCCTAGCACTAGACAACTCGTGTCTAATGTCGGATTCATCAAGATATGCAGTTAATGTACTATTAGTAAATTCGGTACCTCGATCACTTCGAATGCTATTGATACGAGTTGATTTTTCATTTTGCAACCGCTTAAGAAGTGTGATCAGGTTTGATACAGTTTCACGTTTAGATGGTAGAAATATTACCCATGTATATCTGGAATAATCATCAATAACTACCATGGTGTAAAGCATACCTCCTAGGCTAATGACCTGAATCGGTCCAAATAAATCCATGTGAAGAAGATCTAGGCATCGGCTAGACTGAATATTTCCATTACTCTTAAAAGATGACCTAGTTTGTTTACCCATTTGGCATGCTGAACAGACCTTATCCTGGTTAAATACTATATCAGGAATACCTTCAACTAGCTTTTTACCACGAATGTAGTTTAAGGTTTTCATGTTTAGATGGTTTAGTCTCTTGTGCCATAGCCAGGTTTGATCAGTCTTAGCTATCATGCATATAGGATATTCTATTCTTGTTTTCCAGTCTACCTTATAGATGTTGCCTATCCTATTTCCGGTTAGTAGTACAATACCTTGAGAGTCCTTAACTAAGCATGCATGTTTAAGGAATTCTACCGTGTATCCGGCATCACACATCTGACTAATACTGAGTAGATTAAAGCGTAGGTTTTCAACTAGAAGTACATTATCAATAGTTAGGTTACCATGGACAATCTTACCCTTGCCCACAGTTTTACCTTTTGAGTTGTCACCGAAGGTAATTAGAGCACCGGTTACTGATCTGATGTCGATTAGCAAATTGCTATTTCCGGTCATGTGCCTGGAGCAACCGCTGTCCAAGAACTATTCGGAGTTTCCTAGCCGTTTCTTTGGATCCTGCAAAATGTACATATTTACAACTGTTTGGTACCCACATTTACTTGGGTCCACATGCGGTTAGTCCCTTAGGTACCCAAACTTTAATGAACCGGACGTTCTTCTTTGCTAGGGTTTTAACTGTCCTTTTTACACTTGGTCTGGTGTATTTCGGTTTTCCTTCAAATGTCCTAAATGGTGATGGTCTTTGATTCGGTGATCTATAGTTTGACCTACGCGGTTCAGGGAAATCTTTCTTATATTTGAGGATTTCTGCTTTTCTTTTCTCAAGGTCAAGCCATGAATCGGTTGGGCCAACATAATCGTATTTTAGCTTCTCTTCCCTATAATATGCGGTTTCCTCTTCTTCAGCTGTACAGGTGCTCTTAAGAAATTTTATAAAGGGGAGGTTTCCTTTTGTAGGCCTTGCTTTCTCTATGGGTTTTCGGTCTTTAGAGCTATTCCCTGTGTATCCAAGACCACGCTTACAACGAGGATGCCTATAGTGTTTATTCATATTCTTTACTATATCGCTAGATCTCTTATATGCGGCCATCGTATATTGAAATCGGGCATTCTCTTCCTCAGTTAGTTCTCTAGTCGGTTCACTAGGTTGTTCGGTCTTAAGATCTAACTCGGTTTCCATAGTATGGGTATCATCAGATTGTATGACCTCCGGTTCGGTTATGATGGGTACCTCTGGTTCTTTTGGAATAGGTATTATGGGATCGGTTCTAATGTTGAGATGCTTGGGTAGCATGGTTAGTAGGTTCTTATATTCTTCTACCATGTCATTCAATGCATTGTATAACTCATCTTTAGTAAATTCCTCACAGGGAGAGTCAAATACCTGTTCCTCATTTGCCATGAGGCACGTGAGTTCATCGTCACTGTCACTGCGAGCCCATAGACTTCCTCCATCGTCGGCTATCAGTGCTTTCGGTACCTCACTTCCTTCACCGGCTTGTTGGTAATTGTTTCTGTCATTTTGATATTCCGGTTTCTGGGTGTCTCTTCTTGGTTTCCTGCACTCCCACTTAAAGTGTCCCAAACAGTTACAGTTATAGCATCTTATATTGGATTTGTCACCATAGTAGTTGTTTGTCGGTTGGCTCCTTTTCATGAACCTCCCAAACTTCTGTGCAAGCATTGCCATGGCATCCTCAGTGAACTGTTCGGCGGTTCTAATCGGTGCGGGTGCAGGAACCAGTATCGGTGCAGGGGTAGGAGCAGGTGCAGCCGGTTCTGTAGATGTGATTAGTGCTCTGGTTGATGTTGAGGCCGAAACTTCCTCTTCAGTTCTGGATCTCATTTCGAATTCGTATGCCTTTAGATCTTCGAATACGTCGTATAGTTTCATCTTACGTATGCTCTTTGATTCCGTCATTACCATTGTCTTTATATCCCAGGCACTTGGAAGAGATCTCAAAGCTTTCATAACTACCTCTTTGCTCTCATACTTCTTGCCCAGAGTTGCTAGTTCATCTAACACACCAGTGAACCGGTCACTGTATTCCTTCATAGTTTCTCCTGGTTTCATTTTGATGCTTTCAAACTTCTGTGTGGCCATCATTATTTTGTTCTCCCTTGTTCTTTCATTTCCTTCAAAGATCTGGATGACCGTGTTCCATGTCTCCTTCGCGGTTTTGCAATCTCTGATCTTGCAATATGTGTTTTTGTCTACGCTGTTGGAGATCCGGTTTCTTGCATGGTTGTCCAGATTGTTCCTTCTCCTATCTTCAGCCGTCCATTCTTTTCTATCTTTATCAATGAATATCGGTCCTTCGGTCAGAATGGATTCCATTTCATCATCCAAGGTGACTAGGTGCAGGTGCATGCGTGCCTTCCAGTTGGCAAAGTCATCACCTTCTAGCATTGGAGGCCTATCCTGATACATGTTTGCTTGAGTATTGAAACTAACTGCTCTGATACCAATTGTTAGGATCTAGGTCGCCGCTGGTGGACCGGGGGTTGGACCGGTTAGCGGTTCTCACTCGTAGGGTGGTGGTTAATCCGGTTAGAGATTGACACCGGGGTTTCAATACTACACAACCTGTCACAAACCCTTGAACTAGGTTCAAGCGCGGAAGAGGTTTGCTTTCAGGTTGAAGCGGTACGCTTGTATGATAGGCACGGTCGGTTTCGGATGATGAAGATTTGGAGATGGTGGGTCGGTTTCGGTAATCTGGATATTCGGTATGGCTAGTATAAAGTCGGTTTGGAGCGGTATGGTTAAGTTAGTCGGTTATATAATGAAGCCAACAGAAAGTAAATAACACAAAAGAATTTATGGATGTTCGGAGATAAAACTCCTACGTCACCCCTTCCTCTCGAAACCGCGAGAAGGATATTCACTAAGGAATACAAGTACAAGCCGATCGAGACTTATTTTCTGCTCGATAACACTCTTACAATTTACACCGAAATTGTAGAACACACTTTAACTTTCAACACTTAGGCTTTCTAGAATAGCACACTGTTATCACTTGTAGTAAATGCTCTTAGCTCTCGTTATCTCAATGTATGTCCCGCGTTTTCTCTTCTGCAACTGCCTCCTTTTATAGGTGAAATATGCCAACGGTCATATTTCACTACCTTGAATCTGATTGGCTGATCAGCGGTGCAGTGATTTAGTGTCTTAGAGGTTCAGACCTGCGGTCGTTTCCTCAGACCTGATGGTCAAGCTCAGGCCTGGCATTATGTCTCAGACCTGGCGGTCTGTTCATTCGGTGTGTAGGACAAACCTGCCGAGTTTGTCTTTTACTTGATATAGGCACTGTCTGTTTGGACAGTTGTTTGTACTTTGAAGATTTCCTTTCTGGCTTATCCCGAAGTAGAAGGATCCGGTAGTACTCTTTTCTGCAGCCTACAGTCTTTCCTCAGACTTGCATGGATATGGAAGTATTCAGTCTGTTCCTTTGGTATCATTCTCAACAGATACCCAAAATGTCTTCTTGCACTGGTCGGTCATTTGACTTGGCCGAATGTGTTTTGGTAGTGATGTAACCGGACTTCTTCCGGTTATTCTTGTCTTGTGGATGATCGGCTGTTTGATGGTTCCGGTTTTGAGCTTTGGCCGATCCTTCCTTTGTGCGGTCACGTTCCGAATACCCTTGATCGGTTTGGTAGCTTGACCGGTTAGGTTTCTTCAGTCAGTTCTCTTGTTCATCCGGTCCGGTTCCTTGTTCCTGCATGGGAAGTTTGTTTAAGTTAGGTTTATTTGAACCGGTCTGAATTTATCTAACAGTTAGGATCGATGAAAGATTTGCATTAAATTAAAATCCTTGCGCGGATTAATCATCCCAAGGACAATCCTCGCAAAGTCAATCTTCTTAAGGAAATTCTCGCAAAATCAATCTTTCAAAACAAATCCTCAAGACGAATTATATTCTACTTCAAAATATTATAAGTATTATTTGTTTATATATCATGTTTTTATAATATATTATATATATCACTATGGCACATCATTGAATATTAGGCCTTCGGGTCTAATGTGGATCTAATGAGGAGAGGTCTACTTGCAATTTCAAACACTCAACTTCGAGATAGAGTTAGAGAACAAATAATTTATTTTTTAGGGGAACAAATTACCCTAAAATTAGGGTGGATGTATTTATTTTGGTGATACGTTTTTTGTGTTATGTTATGTTATTTTGTAAACATATGTGTTAGAAAATTTTTGTAAACATTGCACTGAAATTTTACTATATCAGTTAATTTTGTATTACTTCAAGTGATTGTTTTTATGTTATTAGTTATTACTATGAATTTGTATTCTAGAGTAATATGCTCGAGTTATTTTTTAAGTTTTGAAAGATAAATATATGGTTCCTACATTATTCATTTATATGTAGTATTATGATGCATATTCACCATAAAATTGTTATGCCTCTTATTTAGGTATATATATATATATAATGAATCAAAAATCTCTGTTTGATTCAGTAACAAAATGAACATATTGATGCAGCAATTTTTTTAATCATGAGTGTCTTCTTTCAAATTCATATTCAATTTTTAACGAATCAACTTTCCATGAGCTCAAATCAACTAAAGGATAATCAATATTCAAATCTTAACAACTATTATTTTTTAGCAACTAAAGATAATTAATTTTTACAAATCGGAATAGGAATGGAATGAATAGATGTGTGAAATGAGAATAAATATGATTGATAGAAGTATAGTGTTTGATTAAAACATGTTATAATTATTATTACCATTGATAGTGTTTAGTTGGGTGGAGGATGATAATATTATTTGTAGTAATTATTAAATTTTATATTAAATTTTTATATATTTATAATTTAATATATTTATAATTTTTATTAATTTTGTTTATTCTTTTCTTATTATTACTCATTTAAAAAACATATAAATAAATTAATTAATTCAATATATATATATATATATATAAATAAATAAATAAAAGATAAATAATTAATCAAAATAAAAACATTAATAAGTTTTATATTTAATTATATATTCTCTTTAATTTAATATAGTTATAAACTTTATTAATTTTTTTATTCTTTTCCTATTATTACTCATTTAAAAAATATATAAATAAATTAATTAATTCAATATATATATATATATATATATATATATATATATATATATAAATAAAAAAGAAAAAGAAGAAATAATTAGTCCAAAAACAAATATTAATAAATTTTTTATTCTCTTTATATATATATATATTAATTATTATTGATATTTGTTTTTTTTTATATTATAAATTTTAATGTGTTTATTTGAATTTAATTAAAAAAACGTGTTTATTTGAATAAAATTAATTTTGATAGTTATTAAAATATCATGCTAAATAAACAATAGATGTTAATATACTTATAAATTTATTAATTTTGTTTATTCTCTTCTTATTATTACTCAATTAAAAATTATATAAATAAATTAATTAATCTAATATATAGATTATATAGATGTAAAAATAAATATATATAAAAAAAGGAGAAATAATTAGTCAAAAGTAAAATAAATTATTAATAAGTTTTATATTAAATTTTTTATTCTCTTTATTATATTTTTATTAATTATTATCATGATTGTTGATGTAATTTGATTAGCTATATTATAAATTTTAATTTATATTAATATATTTTTTTACTAAAATTAATTAAACGAGAAACACACTAAAATAGTATAATATCATGCTAAATAAAACAATTAGAACCAATAAATATGAAGTCAACACTATATTTATTTTTTTATAAATATGATTACATATATTAAGTTCATGTCTAACATGAGAAGAGAAAAGAAGACATAAAAGAAAATAAAATGAATAAAAAAAATAATGGAGAGAATGGATGTGGAGTAAAAGGAGAGTAGAGAGAATATAGAGGAGAGAGAGGAATGGAATGAGTTTCATTCAATATTGAGGGGATTGGATTGAATGATTCCGAATATATACCGGAATCATTTTACTAATCATTTTAATGTTCATCAATTAAAACCATATACCAAACATTTATTTTTAATCTCTTTCCCATTACAGAGTTAAAAAACCATGTACAAAATGATAATAAATATTTATAATATGTGGCGGTGAAGATAAGAAACATCAATTAGAACACTACAAACATAATTATTTATTTTAATAGACTAATATTTTTTTATGTTTGTTCATATTAGGATCGCAGTGAAGATTAAAACAATCACAGTGAAAACTGAAACTATTGTGGCGAAGATTGCAAAGTTGCAAAGATGGACGAAGATTGCAAGGTTACGATGAAGATTGTAAATGTGGCAAAGATTCGAACGGTTGTTGTGGGTGAAGATTGGAAGAAGGATGAGTAATTAGGTCTGCGGATTGTGGGTGAAATGTGACATTGAAAAGAGAGGATGGTTAATAAGTTATTTTTATTTAGTTTTATTTGTTTGACTATAAAAGTCTCTTTGAATTGATAATAATGAGTTATAAGAAAATATATATATATAACATCGTGAATATGATATTCACATTTAAATGAAATTTTAATGTGTTTGAGATTTTTGCTATGTTCAACCAGTTTGATATTTTTTTTGTTGTCAATATTATATTAATAGTATTTTACAACTTTAATAATAAATTTAATATTTTTATTCAACTTTATAACTTTATAAAATGTTATATTCTTCTACTTATTTACTAAACTATGCAAGTTGGGTCAGATCAAAACTTTTATCAATTTTACTTTTATTAATATTTTCTAGTAATGTAGATCATAAAACAATAATAAATTTATTGAAATAATTTAAAGAAATATAATCTTTCCTAATAAAATAAATATATCTAGTTCAATTTTTACTAATCAGCTTGCCCAGTATTATTATAAATTTAATAATTATTTAAAATATAATATTTTAACAATTAAAATAATTAATATTTTTTATGATATAAATTTTTAATAATATAATTTATTATCTTCAAATAATTAATTAATTTTAAATTTAAATAAAAAAAATAATATGTTATTTTTTAAATTTTCAATATTTTATATGGAGCAATAAGTTTAAAAAATATGTGAGTAGTAAGATAGTGGAACACTTTAATTAATGTTGGTAAGATTTTTAAATTTTGTCAATTTTTAAATTTTATTATATATAATAATGTAATTTTAATATTTAATAAAAAAATTATATTTTTATAATTAATAAGAATTAGAATGACACTCTATACCATAGTAATAAAAAAATATAAGTAAATAATAATTAAGAACATAATAAAAACTGAGACTTTATTTTTAAAAAATATAAAATTATTAAAAAAATCTTAATATAAATAAATGTATTGATTTTTTTTTATAAATAACATATTACAAATATTTTATTTTAAAGTATTTATTTAATTTAAATATATTAACAAATTATTTGAAGACATTGAATTATATTATTAAAAAAATTACATTTTAAGAAAATATTAAATTGAGTTTTGAAATGTTATGTTTAAATAATTATTAAATTACAATAATTTGTATTGACTAGGGTAACTTAAAATGTCCTATAGGCATACAAAAAAAATATAAAATAAAATATTAAGTTGACACTTTGTAACTCTATTCAATCTCCTAAATAAATTTAAGGACTATGACAATAATTTTTTAAGAACTTAATTCATATATAATTAGAATTAAAATTTTAATGTAAATTTCAATTCTAATTTCATCCATCTAAACCTAGATTTTACCTTGTTATTTTTTTCTATGAAACAATGAAATTTGTTTATAATTTTTAAGGAATCCTTCCTTAATCATATGAAGAATACAAAGTTCAATAGATAAATAGAAAATATGACACAAATACATATGATAATTAAAATTAGTCCATTAACTTCTTAAATAAAAAGAATGATTTAAAATACCAAATTTACAAGCTTCCTAAAATTAATAAATAAATAAAGTGTTTAAAAAATGAGTGAAAAAATAAATATATTATAAACTAAGTATTTAATAAAATCTAAAGAAAATTGAATGCATTATTAAAAATAATTAATTTCAATTAATTATTGTTCTAACCATCTTTCTTATTAATTTTCCCAAACTTCACACTTTTCATTCTATTTCCTAAATTATTCAATTTTTCTCATTTTAAATAATTAAAATAAAATATAAATTAACTTAAATATTATATATTAAAATAAATATATTATATAAATATTAAATAAAATAAAAATAAAATAAAATGTATTGTAAAATTTAATAAAAAAATATATTTTTCAAAACAATACTTTATATAAATTTAAATAAAATATATTACGTAAACATTAATACAAAATTTAAAATACAAATAAAAAAAATACATTTTAAGAAAATGAACTTGAATCTCGTTTACAGTGACACACGCAGGGGTATAATAGGCTTTTTAGGCCTCCTTCCCACCCGAGAAACATAAACCCTAAAACCCCCCAAGCTTCCTCCTTCATCTCTCTCTTTCTTTCTCTCTCATACAAATCAATTGACGGTTAGCTTCGATAGATATCATAATTTGAAATGAAAAATCTTAAGCTCTTCTGGGAGTTCACTTCCAATCTCGAGTTACAGTCGAATGACGAAGTTATCCGTTTTGCGGCATTGGATATCGATAGAAATCGCCTCTTCTTCTGTTCATCGACCAATTTTATTTACTCAACTCAGCTTTCATCTCCTCAAGTAAGCTTTATTATCTTCACTTTGTTTCCTCATATTAGAAATGGTTAGGACATGTATTATTTATTAGAAAGTCTGCAAGTATCTGAATTTGTACTTAAATCATATTCGATAACGGTGCTAAAATTGGTTATGGAGAAGAATGTATGTAATTGCGCTCTCGTCTCCTTATGTTCCTTTGGACCTAAACATTGTCAGCCAACTGATACCTTAGTTCTACATCTGAAATTGATAGAAATTTTGTCATGGGTTTTGACAGTGTCCCATTATCTTGAGACTGCTAAGATAAGCATCACAAATGGATTTCTTTAGTTTTCCATCCATCAATGTGTTTTTTCATTCATTAATGAATGTATCTAGACAGCTAGGCCCTTTGAAGATTCATATAATTCAACAGAAGCTACAATACATACAAGAGTTTGGTTATCTTAGACTCATATCCCTAGTATGTGTTGGCTAGTCCTTGACTCTTAAGCATGTTATCCTAAATCCAATTCTTGTTTTCCCTGTCTTTTGACTCAAATTGATGAATTAACCAGGAAGGAAGAAACAACACCTCTTTGCATGTGATTGAGGCCATTGATATAGAACCCGACGATGTCATTACTTCGATGGACTATCTCATGGAGAAAGAAGCATTGATCCTTGGAACTTCTAAAGGTCTTCTTTTATTATATAATAATGAAGATGGTGCAACAGAAGTTGTTGGTAAAGTGGAAGGAGGTATTCGGTGTATCTCACCTAGTCCAGATGGTGATATGCTAGCAGTTATTACTGGTCATGGACAGATTTTGATGATGACTCATGATTGGGATTTGTTATATGAGATGGCCAATGATGAACTTCATGAAGACATTGACGTAAGTAAGGACTTCTTCTCCCTTGGTTTATTTTGTTTTACTTTGCCTATTTTCCTTGTGATACATGCTCTCTATCTTCATTTTAACAGTGTTGTGAACTTCATTTTGGTTTGTTTTTCCTTCTTTCCGTCTTTGCTGCTTTTCACACAAAATAATATGTAAATAGCTCCCATTTGGTGGATTAGATAAGTACAATACTATTGGTACAAGCTCATGAGAAGTTTTGTTCCGCTTTTTGGATCTATCGATGACGGTAACAATGAGGACACTTAAAGAAGAGTGGAAAAGACTATGTACGATTGAAGAAGTGATTACAAGAAATAAATAAAGATTGGGAAATCTAAACAAGAGATAGCTATGAAAATTTAGTGTAATGTCTATTGTGATAAGAAAATGCCCGATGGGACCAATTTCAATAGAGATTATGAAGACAAGACCATTCTAAGGGAATTCTACTTGAAGTTGATTTCAATATATATACGAGAACCTTGATGTGGAGCATTGAATGATTGTTTGGCCAAGTTGGATTGACATGCTAAAATATCCCTTGTTTTGGGCCATGTCATGAGCTGCTCACTTTTTGTCATGATGGCATATTTAAGTTTTCTTTGTTTAATGAGGTAGTCCTAGGCTCCTAGTAGCTCTACTGCTTTAATAATTTCATATTTGGTGTTGTAATTCATACAGTTAATGCGATCTTTACGCTAATTGTATTAATTAATACTTATTTTCCTTAAATAAATACTATTGGTACAAGGTTGTTCGAATAGTGATATTCAACGTGTGTGTGGTAGAAGGTACAAGAGTAATTCTCCTATACAGTTGTACCTCATGCGGTATATATTTTTACCTAGCCTCTTTTAGGTACATAACTTTTCTTATAGCTCTTGAATTTTTTTTTCTTTTATACCCTTTAAGAATTGTTGATGCAGTATGAAGTGATGAAGGTTTTTATGTGAAAGTTATTGGTTTCTGCTTGCTTGCTAAACAGGGTCATAAAAGTATCATTGAAATTGTAAAATTATTTGTATGCAATGATAATGTTGAATAACATCGAGGACACAACTGCCTTAGTGGTTTGTACCATAGACTTTCTAATTTAAGAATTGACTACTATCCCTACATCTAAATTACTGATTTTATATTTTCCCTCAAGTTGGGTTGTTCTAATTGAACATCCCTAACTTGTTACATAAGTCGTCAAAGTGGTTTTTGTGTGAGCCTTTGTAAGAATGTATACAGTTTGTTATTGTGAAGGGATATGGGTAAGTTCCACAACTCCACTTTAACTTTCTCAAATATGAAGTGTATCAATCTCAATGTATATGTTTTCTTCATGATGAACTAGATTCTTGACAATACTGATATTTGCCAGTTATTTTAAATCTATATTTCCTTTACTGTGACTTCAGCCCCAACGCTGTTTCTTGAAACTATGGATTGCTTCTTCAAGTGACGAGATCACTGTAGTTTTGGTTATCATAATTCATACTCACATATTTTCATCAATCACCTTGTCATTTTTATTGTTGTTTTTCTGTGTCTTCTGTTGTTTTACTTGTAATGGAACCTTTCATTTCAGGTGAACAAGCCATGATTCCTAACAGTTCGACTGAGAATCCCCTTTCTTGGAGAGGTGATGGGAAGTATTTTGCTACTTTAAGCACAGCTCAAGAATCATCTTCTCTACACAAGAAAATCAAAGTATGGGAACGAGATTCAGGAGCACTGCATTCTGTTTCAGAATCAAAGGGCTTCATGGGGGCAGTTCTAGAATGGATGCCTAGTGGAGCTAAAATAGCATCCGTTTACGATAAACAACATGAGAACAACTGTCCATCTGTAGTTTTCTTTGAAAGAAACGGTCTGGAAAGAAGTTCGTTTAGTATTAATGAGGAATCAAATGCTGTGGTGAATATGATGAAGTGGAACAGCAATTCAGATCTTCTTGCAGCTATTGTCAGATGCAAACAATACGATCTCATCAAAATCTGGTTCTTCAGTAACAACCATTGGTACTTGAAAAAGGAAATTAGATATTCCAAGGAAGATAGTATAAGAGTCATGTGGGATCCTACCAATCCAATGCAGTTGATTTGTTGGACAGCAGGAGGACAGATCACAGTTTGCAAATTCAGCTGGGTTACTGCTGTCATGGAGAATTCGACAGCGTTAGTTATTGATGGCTACAATATGTTCTTGACCCCTCTATCTTTATCTCTAATCCCACCTCCTATGTACTTGTTTAAGTTGAGATTTCCCAGTCCCATTAGTGATATAGCATTTACTTGCAAGGGTTCTAAGAATCATTTGGCTGCATCCTTATCTGATGGAAGTTTGTCAATTGTTGAACTCCCCAGTGTTGATACTTGGGAAGAATTTGAGGGAAAAGAATTCATAATTGATTCTTGCTATTCCGATACAGAGGTTGGATCACTACGCCATATTCAATGGTTGGATTCACATGTTCTTCTTGGTGTTGCTCATTATGGGTCTAAGCACAGTGGTCGTCCTGGCTATTACCTGCAGGAAATTGAAATTGTATGCTCTGAGAATCACATCCCAGATTTAGTGACGTCATCAGGTTGGCATTTGAAAAATTCAAGTAATACATTCCTTGAAGAGGTAGTAATTGGAATCGTTCCGAATTTAACAAAAAAATATTCGGCATATGTTCAATTTGACGGAGGAAAGGTTTTCAACTACACGTCAAAGCTAGGGCTTGTTCCATGCTTTCAAAGGGATGATGACAAGGGATTTCCGACATCTTGTCCTTTGATGAATGTAGTTTCTGTTGGAGACAATGTGGCATCAAATTATTTGCTTTTCGGCCTTGATGAGAGTTATAGACTGCATGTTAATGGGAGGGTATTATGCAACAACTGTAGCAGTTTTGCGTTTTATTCGTGTCTTGCAGACCAAGTAATTACACACATAGTGCTTGCAACTAAACAAGATTTGCTCTTCATTGTCGATATTGGTGACTTGTTAAATGGAGACTTGGAGGTTAATAAGTATGAGAATTTCATGCCTGTATTCAAGAGAAGAAATGAAGAAGAAAATAGAAAGTATGGGAATATATGGGAAAGAGGAGCTAGAATAATCGGCGTTATTCATGGTGATGAAGCTGCTGTCATACTACAAACCGTTAGGGGAAACCTCGAATGCATATTTCCAAGGAAACTGGTCCTTAACTCTATCATCAACGCACTTGAGCAGAACCGTTTCAGTGATGCATTCCACATGGTGAGACGGCATAGAATAGATTTCAACGTGATTGTTGATCATTCTGGTTGGCAAGCCTTTTCTAAAATAGCATCGGAATTTGTCAGACAGGTAAAGAATCTCAGTCACGTAACTGAATTCGTTTGTGCGATGAAAAACGAAAACGTCATGGAAACCCTCTACAAAATCTATCTCTCCCTTCCAGGACAGAATCTAGATAAGGGTTATGATTCCGACAGCAAATTAAACTCTGTCCTTCTAGCAATAAGGAATGCCCTAGAGGACCATATAGAGGAAAGTCCAGCAAGGGAACTTTGCATATTAACAACTCTAGCTCGATCCAATCCTCCAGCTCTAGAAGAAGCACTCAAAAGAATAAAAGTTATTCGAGAGCTAGAGCTATCAGATTCAAATTATCCCAAGAGAAACACTTCTCCTTCTGCTGAGGAAGCTTTAAAGCATCTCTTATGGCTATCTGAAGCAGAGCCCGTTTATGAAGCTGCTCTAGGTCTCTACGACTTAAACCTTGCCGCCATTGTTGCTATAAACTCCCAACGAGACCCAAAGGAATTTCTTCCGTTTCTTCAAGAATTAGAACAAAAGCCATCCCAGTTAATGCGATACAGTATTGACCTGAAACTGCAACGATACAAAAGTGCACTCAAGCACATTATAACAGCGGGAGATCCATATTTTGCTGATTCCATGGACCTCATGAAAAAAAATCCCCAACTTTTCCCACTTGGACTTCAACTGATTAATAACGATCCTGCCAAGAGGAAGCAAGTTCTCGAGGCCTGGGGAGATCATCTGAACGATATAAAACATTTCGATGTAGCTGCCACGACTTATTTGTGTTGTACTAATTTGGAAAAGGCTTTGAAGGCTTATCGTGCTTGCGGTAATTGGAGTGGGGTTCTGACTGTTGCTGGCTTGACTAACCTTGGGAAAGAGGAAGTGTTGCAGTTGGCTACTGAGATTTGTGAAGAACTCAATGCAATGGGAAAACCTAGGGAAGCTGCGAAATTAGCGATAGAGTATTGTGGTGATGTTGTTAATGGAGTCGGCTTGTTAATTACGGCTAGAGATTGGGAAGAGGCTCTGAGGATTGCGTTTATGTACAAGAGAGATGATTTGGTCTCGGAAGTGAAGAATGGTGCTATTGAATGTGCTAACTTGTTGATTGGGGAATATGAAGAAGGGTTGGAGAAAGTAGGGAAATATTTGACGCGGTATTTGGCTATCAGACAGAGAAGGATATTACTTGAGGCGAAACTTCGATTAGAGGATACAATGACTGAAGTTGATGACGATGTTTCTTCTCAAGCTAGCAGTAATTTCAGTGGAATGAGTGCTTACACCACAGGGTAAGCATCTTTACAATATTTGCTTTTGATCTATATGTTTATAATATCTTCTGCTTATGGTTTTCTTTGATTACATGCTCTCGTGCTCCTTGCTAATATTATCCACTATGGCCTTGTTAGATCTCGGGTTATTTAAATAACCAAGTGGTTATTTTCAAATAACCTTGTTTTATGCAGTGTATATATTTTTTTGAAAATATTGAAATTTTAGTTGATGATTTGAATAGTTTGTTTGATAAGTAAATTGCTGTTTGGATAGTGGGTTATTTGGAAATAACTCAAATCAAACAAGCCTATAATTTAAAGGAATTAGAAGCTCACTTTGCTGATTGAACTTGAACCAACAGCAATATTTGGTTTCCCTCAACTAGCGACGGTCTCATTTCTCAAATTACTTCATCCTCATTTTTTGTTAAATAAAAATATTATTTTAGTCAAGATTGAGATTAAGGATATGCAAAAATTGCGTAGAGATGATTTAAGAACTTAACAAGAAAGTAATTTGAGCAATTTTTAGAAATAGAGTAAGCAAAACGAACTCGTGTCAAGTTGTGGAATCATTACGAGCCCCTTTTATGCAAATTCTGAACATCTATCAAAATTTTTAAAAAATGTGGTTTGAAGTTTTTGTTATTAATTGCTAAAACCACAATTGCCTATTTCTTATTATGGAAGGACAAGAAAGGGATCAGCTGCTTCCATCATCTCATCAAGTGCATCGAGCAGGGCAAGAGATGCAAGACGCCAACGGAACAAGGGTAAAATCCGTGCTGGCAGGTGAGGTTTCAAGCTCATATTTTTTTTTTTCAAATTATGGGTAGTGATGATATATATATTTTTCCATGAATTGATTATTGAATGTTATTATTAGCCCGGGTGAGGAGATTGCTTTAGTGGACCATTTGAAAGGAATGTCTTTGACGAGTGGTTCAAAGAGTGAACTGAAATCTCTACTGATTTCACTGCTAATGGTTGGTGAAGAGGCTACAGCAAAGAAACTGCAACGATCTGGGGAGAATTTTCAAGTTGCTCAAATGGCTGCGGTGAAATTGGCTGAGGATTCAAGCTCGAGTGAGGTTATAGATGAACAAGCTCATTGTTTGGATTCTTATGTTGAGAAAACGAGAAGAGTGGTTCATGTTTCAGAGGAATTCTCTTGGCGATTAGAAGTGCTTATTTCATCTATATCCTTAGATGATTAGAAGAGATGATCTAAGTTTCCTTATAAAATAGAAGACTTCTAAATGAGATGATCCATTTTTATATCTTTGAACAAAATTTATTTTGCATTTGAAGAATGTTTTTTGTTTCCATTTATTTATTGCAATAGAAAGCAAAATATTGTAATTTTGTTGGGTTTGATTGATTTCCACCTAATTTGAGTTATTTTGTCTACATTTGAACTGTTTTTAATTTATTTATTGCAATTGAAGACAAAAAAATTGTTTTATTATTGTAATTTTTTATTTACACCTCATTTGAGTTTTTTAATCTATATAAATATTGTTTTCTTTTATTTATTGCAATAGAAGGAAAAAATCTTTATTAACGTTGTATTTTTATTGTGAGTTAATTTAAAAAAGTTACACAACATTTTTTTTTTCTTTTTTTAACGGTGGGTTCTATTTCTCTTTTAGAGTTCAAAACTAATCCCAACGGGTTAAAGCATATAGTCCTGTTCAACCAATTTAACTAGACATATTGCTTGACGGGTTCAAACTCATGACTTCAGATATCAATCTCTTTTTGCTATCAAACTCATGAGGGGTTGTCTCTTTTTGCTATCAAAACTCATGAGGGGTTGACGGGTTCAAACTCATGACTTTAGATATCAATCTCTTTTTGCTATTAAACTAGAGGAGGGGATGAGATATCTAGACAAGCTTTGTACCTAGATTATGTCATTTTAATTTTATGCCATAAATACATTACTAATCTGTTTTTTCAACTAAATTCCATTATTATATTTGTTTTTAAAAAAATGAAATAAAAATAATGCTCAAATTGGTAAGCCTTCAAATATTTAGGTCAAAATAAGAAAATTTATTTGGAGTAAAAAGAGGTATATTGACCAAATGACTAAGAAAGAAACTGTATTGAGATGAAAAGAAGCCATCTAATGAGGAGAAGAAGGTTCCAAACTCACAATAAGAAAGACTGCTATTTCTTTGGAGGTTAAATTAATTGTAAAATCCGGATTAATTTGAATGAACAATCAACCTGTCATTCCTTCATGAAAAACTTCAATTTCAATCATAGTATTATTAAATATCCTGTACTGAATCCAAATGTGCAAGTTTCAATTTCACTGACATAATAATAATGTAACAATAATACAACAAGAGATACTTCTGTTTCTTTTAGTGCACAATCTGAAATCTTTAAAACAGCAAACACTCCAGAAGACCATCAATATCACCGACTTTTTGTTTTTGGATAAAATGAATGGCATTATTGATCGTAACAGGACCCTGGACCAGTGGGAGGAGATCGTGCATAGAAATTATTAACCGGGGCTGCTTGAACACCGCGTCTTGTCAAAAGGCATCTAAAGTATTGCAGCCTCGGTAGTGCTGTTAAGTTTACGTTTTTCGTTGAAATTGCCTCTCTACCACTCCACATGCGCTCTGCAAGTACAAACTAAATTACTCTCACAACTTCTTTATGAAACAAATAAGGAAAAATAAGAGACAGTGACTAGATTAGAACATCACAACTTCATAATTTAGAATACCTGCAGCTGCTGCTGCTCGAGGCCATATGGTTTGTTGAACATTTGAGGAATCTGCTGTCTCGCCCCACATGCAAACCTGTCCACCAATCACAAGGTTTTGTTGTGCAAGATCGTCGATTCCTTCAAGGGGCTCGGCATTGTAGACACCATCCCATTGAACGTCCAAATGGTCAAGATACCAAAATCCCTGATTGCTAAATATGCATCTGAACCCTTTGGCAACAGCCTTTGCACAAACACCACCGCCCAACCTGCAATAGTATCAACGCTATTGTGAAATTCTTTATAAATTAAGTTCCATTTTTGAGAAAAAAAAAGAGAAGAAAACTCACCAGTTATGTACAATTGTTTTTGGGTTCAGTTTTGTTGCAAATGCATTGAAGGTCTCCTCCCTGCAGTTTACAGAAAAGAGCAATTAGGTCCATGCAACTCCATAAACGTGTCTCTCATGCAATATAAATTAAATGTGATATCTCAATAATGTGGCCAATCAACCAGAGCAAAATTTTACTATCATGATGCATAAGAAACATTTTCCATTTCAAGTTTTCATGATTTATTCCAAAATGAAACCGTGTTAGCAAATAGCATGCGATTCTTCTCTTTTTGTAAGTTAAAGTTTGTAGTAATAACGTTTATATAGAGTGATAGTCTTCCATTAGGGTAATCAAATGAGAAACCTGCTTTTCCAGCCTAAGAGATAAAATGTTAGGGATTTGTACAAAAAATAAAATTTGTCACACAATCGTTCATGTTGCCACCACTTGACACACTGCCACTCAGACTCAGATTGCCTAATTGGTATAAAGAAAAATGAACTGGATTAATCAAACCTTTTTGCAAGTTGAAGGTGGAAAACACAAAGTGTTTGCATTCAATGAGGGATATCAACAATTTTTGCAAGTTGGAGGGGAAAACCCAAAGAAATTGGGTTCAAGAGAGAAAATCAAAATGTAAACAAAGTTGAAGGGGAAAAATACTCATTTATCTTTTTCTTTATTATGTACTGGAAATTATTCGCAGAAAGATTGATAGAACCTACATCATGTAAGTTCACTTTTATTTGCATTACATACCAGTTGATGGGGGTCCAGTTATGTGATATTGCTATCTCTTGAGCTCTGAGTACAAAATACTGATACGCATCTTTGGAAGTCATGTTATGATCTTCTAGCCTGTCAATAGAACAATATGCATGAACTAAGATTATGTGAAAACTCATCAATCTTCATGAACACTCATCCTTCATAATGTAATAGATAGAGAGTCCGAACAAAAAGGCAAGAGTTATTTAACATCAATGTGTTAAAGCTAGTTGTTAGTGATTTTTTTTCAAGGGGTGGAATTTTATGAAATCATATCCTATTAATGTTGGGCCTCGAGTTAGAAAGTATACAAAATATCTGGAATACAATTCACGAAAGGGAACAATGGCCAGTTACCGATCCAAGATTTCTCAGTCATAAACATTTGAAACTGTTTAGAGCTTAAGCATGCATGGAGTTTTGGCCATATCTTGAACTACATTTGTGATGTTTAGCTAACAAAATACATCTAGGGAAATAAAGAAGTAACAGGTAGGACTGGTACCATTGTTTTATATGTGGAGTAGAGTTCCAACAATCTGCAAGATAGCACCATTTAAGCATAAAAAGGATCACATATTTGTTATCACATTTTATGATGCGTAAAAATCTACATTGTTAAAAAGCACAATGATCTAGAAAATAATCAAGATCATGATCCATAAAATAATCTTATACCAAATGAATCAGATCACAATGATTTAGAAAATAATATGATATGGATCATGATCCAAAAAATTGGATGTCATGATTCAAAGAATACATTCTTATACCAAATGAAAAAAAAAAAAAATCACTTTCAATTAAACTTAGGTGATTTTTCAATGGAAGCGTGATTGAGCAAGAGTTTATGAAAAAAATACCACTTTCCAAATAGACTAACATCTCCCTTTCTGAAGAGAAAATTCAAATGTTAAAAAGTTCAAATGAAGAGTTGTGCCTTTCACTTTAATTTTTAACTTCAATTAGCAACACATTAAAATAAATCTCCTCTCAGAGTTTTTAAATGGCACATAAATAGAAATTCCGCACCTTCATATTCTCCATACCGGAGGTCAACATGATTTGGCGATCAGGATGTTACATTTTGTGAGTAAACAAATCATGAAAATGTCCAGCAAACAATAAGATGTAAGAAATATTGAGATGTGAACCCCAAGAAAAATATCCTACCACATTTTTGTAACCTTTCAAGTTTGGCATTAGTAAATTATTTTTCTTGAAAAAAAGAAAGATCAGTAAATTACTGAAAACAATAGAAAAGAAGTGTACACTTTTTCTCACTATGTTTTGGGCAGGAAAATATGTTTGCACCCTAAGAAGGAAACTACTTCACACCACCAACCTGTATTGACCTCATCACCTCCTAAGTGGAAAAGCTCGAATGGGAATATTTTCCTCAGGTCTGCAAGATGGTGGAATTAAGTAAGAGTCAGAGAGATGGAGAAACACAATTCTACTATACACCTTTACAAACACATATTTTTTCTTAGTGATCTCAATAATAAAAGTTCACTGAAATTGATCATAGTAGGACTAAATTATTGTTGTTAGATTATCTTGTACCAGACAACTTATCATATTAAATTATTTGGAGGCTATAGATAGGACATCACAAAATATATAAATAGTGGAAGCTTAGGCATTCAGACAGTCCAACAAGTACCCAACACAGAACACAATTGTTGAGAATCAAGCTGAAGATCTATCTATACAATTTGGAGCAGGATACATACTTCTTATATTAGTTGATAGAATTAAAGTGGGTTACTTCTTGCAGACATAAAAAAAGGCTTTTTGTTATAATAACTTAGATAGTCAATAAGCCTTGGCAATATTTATTTCAAACGCCCGTCTAGCTCAGTTGGTAGAGCGCAAGGCTCTTAACCTTGTGGTCGTGGGTTCGAGCCCCACGGTGGGCGTTTATTTTTATTTTTGTGTTGTAAAAAAACAACTTAGAAAGTCAACAAACATTTGTATAAAGAAGGGAAATGTTGATGAGTAGTGAAACTTATGTGATAAAAGGAGATTGACCTGCCAAAATGCCAGAGATCAAATCGAAAGTATAACCTTGTGGTCGTGGGTTCGAGCCCCACGGTGGGCGTTTATTTTTATTTTTGTGTTGTAAAAAAACAACTTAGAAAGTCAACAAACATTTGTATAAAGAAGGGAAATGTTGATGAGTAGTGAAACTTATGTGATAAAAGGAGATTGACCTGCCAAAATGCCAGAGATCAAATCGAAAGTATAATTTTTTGAAACATCCAGAGGTTCTCTGCAGGATGGGGAGGGCCAAAGATCAGGATAACCAATACCCCTGCAGGAATAGACAAAGAACTGAACAGAAGTTGCATGGGCATCTAATAAACAAATTAAATAGACTTCATCAAGTAAACTACCATCAATGTCTCAGCACTATAGTTCTCAATTTTCAGTTTTCAACATTCATATACCGAATCAAGCTTCTTAATATCATCTTCTGTTGGGGATTATAGTGCAGGGTAATATATATATATATATATATATATATATATATAAGAGAACACGGCAATATTGTTAATATACAGTAGAGCCTTTATTGATCTTGTTCATGAGATAAGTTTAGTATTAGTAGGAAAAGTTATGTTTGTGTGTAATTATAACTACTATTGTTGAGGGAAGTTAATTACCTTTTGTTTGAAATGTAAAAGTTTGTATTAATAGAGTTGTCACAAAGAGACCAAAGAGGTTTCAGTAATATGTATTTACCATGATTCAGCATGACCAGGTACATCAATCTCTGCCAGAACATTAATACCTGCCATAAGCCACTTGCACTAGTCAGAAAAGGAAACATAGTAGAAAATTATGAAGAAAAGACCAATCATCTTAGATAAGTTTACACCAGTCAATTAAAATGGAAACAGAATACCGCTGCTCCCATACAAAGTGGCATTGCTTGCTTTGCTAATGCGCAGAGAAAAAATGAGTGACAGTTGGATGTTAAGAGAAAACTAACTTAATTATGATGACTAGCCTAAAAGAGGTTAATAAAGATAATCACACGCCCAAGGTTGATATCAACACACAACAAAACATTGTATCTGAGAAATAACGCATCGAAGAAAGAAAACAATTACCTCTCATTTTGGCATAACTTCACATTTGCATCGGGACATGGAAAAGAAGAAACGAGGAACATGGTCAGATTAAGTGCCTTCAAAATACAAAGCATAGGCAAAGATACTCCCAAATAAGTGAAATACTACTCATGTAAACTTTACACTTTCGCATATTTTCAGTATTAAAGATATCTAAGAGAATATTTGCAAGCATATGTGACATGTCTTAGCCTCCTAGGGTTAGGTTTAGTAGAGGGGAAATGTTCTTGAATATAGAATATACAAAGTAGTCACCGAACTATTAGTTAGGATATAAATAGAGTACTCAAGTTAGTTGGGAATACAATCGGTATTCCTGATTAATGTTGTGTATAAATATTTGAGGAGATATTTGTATAGTTTTATGAATGAAATGAAAGTGATTTGTTAGTTAGTCACCCTCTCATTCCCAATTCTCTCTAGTTCTTATCTCAATTCTCTCATTTATGATTTGGAATCATAACAGCATACTTACGAAATAATTTTTAACAAGCCAAAACATGTAAGTTTTACTGTAGTGCAAGTTTGATAAAACTTTAGTCACCTAAGTCAATATAACAATGTTGTTCCACATTATAAGGCCTTTTAAAAAAGGGAGCTTCTAATGGTAGCTATTGAATGTTTTAAATGACAAACATCCACTACCTCATTAGTGCAAAACCACACTTTAATGCTCAAGCATTTTTTTTGCTAAATGTGTTTAGCATTATTTGAGTTCTTCAATCAACTTTAGGTGAATGACTTTGGTGATTTTAAGCAATAAACAAGTTTCTTTTTAAATGTGAAGACACAATATAAGTATCAGTCCCAGGTCCCATTCATTGAAATATAGAACTAAATTAATTTGTAAAAGCAAACAAAAATGAAAGATTGTTCCAGAAATAAACTATGAGAACTTCCTAAACCTGTTGGCCTTCTGAATGAATAAGTAAACATTAATAAAATTCATAGCAGGAGCTTTCAAGATGGAAGTTCCTTGAGAATAAAAATTCTTAACCATTTCTAGCTACCAATGGAAGCATCAAATAATGCACCAACTCGTCAGCTGAATTATCAAAATCCTAATATAATGTACTGGATAAAAGTTTTTCCTATCCAAATATCTTCAAGTTACACATATCACTAAGTCTTGAACACTTGAATAAAATCAAATGAAGTGTCCTCAATTTTTATAGATAACATGTAAGATGAATTAAATTCCATTCAATTTAAAGAAGTGGGACTGAGCAAGAAGGATATCAGCAAAGGCCCAGTTAGATTTTAGAATTGATTGTGTAAAGATAAATAAGAACTATTTAATTGAGTTCTTGATATATTTTATTGAATAATTGATGTTACAATCGTTTATGTATTTATAAGACTAGTGAACCTCTTAACTGAAAAGTTAACTAATAGGAGATTAACTGAAAAACTAACTAATAAGGAAAGATAATAAAATAGATTTAAACTTTTGTTTGGATTGTGATGATGTAGCAATTGATTCCTTGGAATCAGTTGTTATGACATTATCAGGCAAACCCAAACCAGCAGCCCACAAAAAAATTGTGGACCACACAGAAGAATTTGACTACACAAACAACCCCTGAAAGCCAGATACTGAATAAAGAAAGATCTCAAATGAAAAAGAAGACTTTTCAATGATCTAAAGGTAATATGTGAAATGATGATCCCTGGCCTAGATAATGTAACTTGTAAGTGTACAAGAATTGGAAATATAGAGATCTTACTTGACAATTTCATAAGCATCTTCAATGGTGTAACGTTCCCATTTTGTATAGGCTCCTTTCCATAAATTTGGATATGTAGGTACTTCTAGTGGAAATGACTCTTCGTCTACAATGTGCCAGTGGAAAACATTCTACTGAATGCAATTCCAGTTATCATAGTCCATTCGTGTTTTAAATGACAATTAAATAGACAATAAGCATACAAGTAGTAGAAAAATTTTAAGTGCCAATAGGGAATAGATTGTAGCAATATCTTACAAGCTTAGCATATGACATAGATTGGATTATTTGCTTAATTGTGTCCACAGGATAATAGTGCCTTGATGTATCTGCAAAATAATACAACAATAATAATTGGTGACCCATACGAAGATCAAATAAAAATTAAATAACTTATCTTAACCAATCAAGATTTTTTGCTAACCAAGCATAAGTCCTCGATATGGAAACCTGGGTTTGTCTCTTATATACCACGGAGCCTTATACACTATGACAGTCTTACTTCCATAATCATAAGAACACAACTGGCTGAATGTCTGCAAAACGTATCAAAGAAAGAATTGATCAAATGGATGCTTAAAATTCCATGTGGGTGTTAGATTTCTTTTTCTAGGTACAAACTTTTACAAGACACCTGGACCAATTTTGCATTAATCCAGCAAACTATAGATACCAACCTATATCATTGTATTGGTAATTGCTATTTAAGAACCTTTCTTGAAAATAAAGAAATATTTTCAAATAATGCAATTGTAGCAAACATGTCTTTACGAAAGAGCAACATGACCATCAATGATATAAGATTCAGTGACACTTTCCTTTCATGTGATCTTTTTGTCATGGGTTTCTTATGATTCCTTGGCATCCATTTGTAATTCACATTAATAAATCAAAAGAAAAGGTCTGGTGATACTTGAAATAAAACATGCTCATCTTGAGTGGTTTGTTCTTGTTAAGGTTTGCAAGTATAGAATGTGTTGGTACCATATATGATTAGGTTGAATCATAAATTGAAGTACTGTTTTTATAAATCATCTTGATTTACATTAATATTAGTTTATCTTGCCCGCATTATGTGGAAATCTTCCCCTAGTCAGATAATGCAAATCAGAATTAAGTCTAGACTAGGACAAATAACCCAAAACTTGGAAAAACAGGATCCACGACTGGTCTTGCCTTCCAATAAAATGATAGTATATATGAGCATTAGGAGGGTCATAAGAAACAAAGACCATCTACATATGGAAGGAAATGAACAAACACATGAACCAAAAGTGAGAATTGGTGCTTGCTCATAAATGATGGACGAACATCTATAACAAAATTGACCAACAATAAATAGCAATAACCACAAATAACTATGGAACATACCTCCAGCCCTCGCAATGCACCATAAACAGTATTAGCCTGCAACATAGCGAACGTGATTATGTTGCTCAAAAAAATTGATCATAAATGTATATGTTGCAGATGCTAACAAATATTCTATTGTAACCTTCTTTGTTACCCAGAACAAATACAAAATGCAATAGATTCTATAGTTCGTTTTCATATCTACTTAATGAATAACCAAGTCAATTTTATTATGAAAGTATGCAGAAAAAGTATTAATATGAATAAAAATGAATAGCACTTCAATACATAACTCAAAATGGTGGTCCAGAAAGAAACCTTCCTTTTTGGCACTTTCAGTTTCAGCATACCTCAATTGTGGCTTCACCGATAATTGAGTGATCGTTTTTCTCTGCCACCAACAAAGTATAGCTCTCGTCCACACCTAGTTGCAGCTGTCAATTACACCAGAAAACAACTTACTACCCGATAAACAGTGTTAAAACTACTGCTACTACTACCTGATAGAAACAACAAAATCTAATACCGTCTCATCATCAGAATTGACGATTATCCGTAGCGTGGTGATATCGTACAATGTCCTTCCACTAAACGGAAACTTGGAAAACCAAGAATTATGCTTAAAAATGAGCGATTTGTACCTCTGGAACGCCTCCTGTACAATAGTGGATCCACCGCCGTCTCCAGTAACAGATAGAGAAAGATCGGGATCCACAGTGAGAGTTCCGTTAGCGGAATGAACTTCCGATGGAAGTGGCCATATATACACGTGTGATTCATTAATTTGAGATGCGGAATCAAGACCTAGAGGTCGAGAATCGGCAAGGCGAGATATAGAAACATAATATATACAGAAAAGAAGGAAGATGATCGTTATAGGGATGGCCTTGAATGAATCTCCGGCCATTTTTGTCAACCGGAAAGGAAAGGAAGGAAGATGGATGAGAAAGAAATGTGATGGGTGGTTACTTGAGTAGACTTTGTAAGTGAGAAGATTCCGGTAGTTTCTTTCATTACTGTGTGTCTCTTTTACTTGGAAAATTAACCGAAACAGTTTTTACTTCCATATGTAACCTACCATTACCATGTTTTCCCAGAGAAATGCAGATCAGATCTTCTACTATCGAATGGGGTGTTCCCCTGTTGTTGCGGACCAATCAAAACTTAGCATTATTATTATATTAATAAATTAAAATTGGGTTGAAAGAAAAAAAGAGAACCCGGAACCCGTATTTTATTCCGGGTTCAGCAGAAATAGAAATGAGTGAAGCTTCCTTCACTTCACTCTGTTTTACATGACCATTGAAGAGACAGTCTACACTGTTTTACATAAAGTTGTCCATGTAAAACTAATTGATATATATTCACTGTTGAGTGAAGCAAACTTTAATTGACTCTGATTTATAAATTATGTTTATAAATTTATTTATGATGTATTTAAATGATTAAATAATAATTCATATAATTTTATTTCTGATATATATAAAATAATAATTATGAATTAATATAATTTTATTTAAAGATCAATTTAAAATAATAATCATAAATTATGTGATTTAAGATATTTAAATTAATTTTTATGAAAAATTATAATTATATGTTATAAATTCAAATGAATTTGTACAAATTATTTTATAATGTATATATTTATATATTTAATATGCACAAATTTCTTTATAATGTATTGACATATATTTTGACAAATTATTTAAAAATTTATATAATTATATAATTATATATTAAATATATACATATAAAAACATATTTTCAATTATTTTTAAAATTATTTAAATTATTTTGTAAATATATTTAAATAAATTTGTAAAACAAAAATATTTATTTTTTTTTGTAATATATTTGAATAAATTAAAATATTATAAAATTTATTTTTAAGATATTTAAAAAATATATTTAAATTATTTTATATTGTATATAATTATATATTAAATATATATAAATGTTCATGTAAAACCACTAACATATTTATGTAAAAACATTTATACGTTCATGTAAAAGCATTTATGCCTTCATGTAAATTTGCAAAAGAATGAAAAAAAACAAGGGAGAAGCTAGCTTCACCAGGTAAGGCTTGTTTTTATTTTTTTAAATACCTAGTGAAGTTTACTTCACTTCTATCAGTGCTGTAAATATTGAGTGAAGCAATCTTCACCTGGTAGTGCTTGTTTCACTCATTTGAGCGCTGTAAATACCCAGGTGAAGCTAGCTTCACCTGGTAGCGCTTGTTTTTTATTTTATTTTGCAGACTTACATGAATGCATAAATGCTTTTACATGAACATATAAATGTTTTTACATAAATGTGTTAATGGTTTTACATGAACATTTATATATATTTAATATATAATTATATAAAATAATTTAAATAATTTTTTTTAAATATCTTAAAAATAAATTTAAAAATATTTTGTTTTAAAAATTTATTTAAATATATTAAAAAAAATATTGAACATTTAAAAAAATACATTATTGTAAAAAAAATATTTTAAAATTTATAAAATTTTTAAAACAAATTATTTTAAATATTTTAAAATTTATAAAATTTTTAAAACAAAATATTTTAAATATTTTAATATATTTAAATAAAATTTTAAAACAAAATATTTTTAAATTTATTTTTAAGATATTTAAAAAAAATTATTTAAATTATCTTATATAATTATATATTAAATATATATAAATGTTCATGTAAAATCATTAACACATTTATGTAAAAACATTTATATGTTCATGTAAAAGCATTTATGCCTTCATGTAAGTCTGCAAAAGAATAAAAAAAAATAAGCACTACCAGGTGAAGTTTGCTTCACCTGGGGATTTACAACTCTCAAATGAGTGAAACAAGCACTACCATGTGAAGATTGCTTCACTCAATATTTACAACGCGGATAGAAGTGAAGCAAACTTCACTTGATATTAAATTTGTAAGATATTAAAATGAATTATTTTAATTATTTTATATGATTATATATTAAATATATATATATATATATATATATATATATATATATATATATATATATAACATGTTCAAAGTTTTTTTGTAATATATTTAAATAAATTTGTAAAAAAAATATTTTAAAATTTATTTGTAAGATATTTTTAAAAAAATATTTAAATTATTTTATATTTTATATAATTATATATTAAATATATGTAAATGTTCATGTAAAACCACTAACACATTTATGTAAAAACATTTATACGTTAATGTAAAAGCATTTATGTCTTCATGTAAGTCTAAAAAAAAATAAAAAAACAAGCGCTACCAAGTGAAGCTAACTTCACCTCAGCGCTCAAATGAGTGAAACAATCAGTACCAGGTGAAGCTTGCTTCACTCAATATTTACAGCGCTGATAGAAGTGAAGCAAACTTCACTTGATATTTACATTTGTAAGATATTTAAATTAATTTATTTTAATTATTTTATATGATTATATATTAAATATATATATATAACAATATGTTCAATATTTTTTTTAATATATTTAAATAAATTTTTAAAACAAAATATTTTTAAATTTATTTATAAGATATTTAAAAAAAATTATTTAAATTATTTTATATAATTATATATTAAATATATATAAATGTTCATGTAAAACCATTAACACATTTATGTAAAAACATTTATATGTTCATGTAAAAGCATTTATGCCTTCATGTAAGTCTGCAAAATAATAAAAAAAACAAGCGCTACCAGGTAAAGATAGCTTCACCTGGGTATTTACAGCGCTCAAATGAGTGAAACAAGCACTACCAGGTGAAGATTACTTCACTCAATATTTACTGCACCGATAGAAGTGAAGTAAACTTCACTAGGTATTTAAAAAAAATAAAAACAAGCGCTACCAGGTGAAGTTTGCTTCACCTGATAACGCTTGTTTTTTTTTTATTCTTTTGCAAATTTACATGAAGGCATAAATGCTTTTACATGAACGTATAAATGTTTTTACATAAATATGTTAGTGGTTTTACATGAACATTTATATATATTTAATATATAATTATATAATATAAAATAATTTAAATATATTTTTTAAATATCTTAAAAATAAATTTTATAATATTTTAATTTATTCAAATATATTACAAAAAAAATTAAATATTTTCGTTTTACAAATTTATTTAAATATATTTAAAAAATAATTTAAATATCTTTCAAAAATAATTAAAAATATATTTTTATATGTATATATTTAATATATAATTATATAATTATATAAATTTTTAAATAATTTGTCAAAATATATTTCAATACATTATAAAGAAATTTGTGCATATTAAATATATAAATATATACATTATAAAATAATTTGTACAAATTCATTTGAATTTATAACATATAATTATAATCATTCATAAAAATTAATTTAAATATCTTAAATCACATAATTTATGATTATTATTTTAAATTAATCTTTAAATAAAATTATATTAATTCATAATTATTATTTTATATATATCAGAAATAAAATTATATAAATTATTATTTAATCATTTAAATACATCATAAATAAATTTATAAACATAATTTATAAATTAGAGTCAATTGAAGTTCGCTTCACTCAACAGTGAATATATATCAATTAGTTTTACATGGACAACTTTATGTAAAACAGTGTAGACTGTCTCTTCAATGGTCATGTAAAACAGAGTGAAGCGAAGGAAGCTTCACTCATTTCTATTTCTGCTGAACCCGGAATAAAATACGGGTTCCGGGTTCTCTTTCTTCCTTTCAACCCAGTTTTAATTTATTAATATAATAATAATGCTGAGTTTTGATTGGTCCGCAACAGAGGAACACCCCATTCGGTAGCAGAAGATCTGATCTGAGAGAAATGATAAAGAATACTTTCGGAGCTCGTACGAAAGTGAACGAAGTGACCTCGCTTTTATATAAAAGAGATCTTGTCCATTTTGCATAACAACGAGGTCTCTTTTGTATAACAGCGAAATTATTCTCGTATAACAGCGAAAGTGACACGAACTGCTTCCCCAAAGTCGTGCTCTCAATCCTTTTTTATTTTCCTTATAAATAAATAAAAGTTAAATTTACTCAGAAATTTTATCAACAATTTAAAAAAATCAACAACTATATAATTTGTCCAAAAATAAACCAATAAAACCGAGTTCAAATAATTTATATCGCATTTACACGAATAATGATATAAAAATTCAAGAAAACAAATCACGTTAAAAATGTGACTTTATAATTTAATTCAATATTTTTTTTATAAATATTAAAAAATATGACAAAACTTACTTTTATTCACTCGTTTTATTTAAAATTATTTTGTTATTCTTTTAAACCTACCAAAATCATATAAATTGAAAACATTCAGTAGGTGAAAATAAAAATAATTTCGATAAAACAAATATTCAAACAATGAATTTTGGATCAAACTACCAATCAAATATAAATTTTATTGGGTCTAATATTACTGATTATTTGAAAAAATAAGAATATTAAAAAAATCATCTAACCAATTCATTTAAGTTTTTCTATATTTTATATCTATAATGATTTTGATTATTTAATAACCAAATTCGAGGGTGTATTCTTAAACATTCGATTACACCTTTAGGCATAAACCTTTAGGTTTTATCACAGAGGTTTGTGTTACTTAAGCCGACATTCCCTCCATGGACGAACCTTTAAATTTTCTCACCAATATTTGCGTTACTCAAGCCAACATTCTTGCTTCCACTTCATCTACCAACATTCGCGCCCTCACATATAATAATTACTTATTTTAGAAAGTTTTGAACATTGTTCTTTAGTATAAAATGTTAACACTTTAACCTGCTATACCATTTATGATTGTTGAAATAATTTTATAATTTTGTGTATATATATATATTATAAGTTAGATTTTGAATAATTATATAAATTATTTACTAGGTCTAATATTACTTATTTGAAAAAATAAAAATATTAAAAAAATCAACTAACCTCTAATCTCGTGACTTTACAATTTTACTTTAGTTAACCAAATATTTGATTCAGATTTTTTAATATTTAACATCGTGACCTCACATTTTGGTCAATCAAATATTTGATTCATATTTTTTTTTTTACCATTTTCAATTGATACTAGCCAATTATCCCTCAGCAAACCACATCCAATCATACTTCGTTAAATTGTTTTGTTAGGTTGCAAGTTCGAAACATACATATATTATTTTTAATTGTTTTAAGTTTATGGTCGGGTCAACCCACAATCCGACCAAAGTATCCATTACTCTCACATATATATCCAAATTAACCACAACTCTCGACCCGACAATCCGGATACTTTAAAAATTAAGCATCATTATATATATATATATATATATATATATATATTAGTTAGTTAAAAATTTGAACTTATATTGTTAAAATATCCTACGTTCATCTAATTTGGTGTTAAATTTAAAATAAAGTGTTATTAGTTTAGTTGGTTAAAAGGTTATACTTATTTTGTTATGTTGCAAATTCGAAACATACATATAACATTTTTAATTTTATTTTTAACCGTTTTAAGTTTATGGGCTGATTAACCCACAATCCGACACAAGTATCCATTTACTCTCACAAATATATATCCAAATTAACCACAACTCTCGACCCGACAATCCGGATACTTTAAAAATTAAGCATAATTATATATATATATATAGATTAATTAGTTAAAAAGTTGAACTTATATTGTTAAAATGTACCGCATACTTCTAATTTGGTGTTGAATTTAAAATATAAAGTGTTATTAGCCTAGTTCGTTAAAATGTTGTACTTGTTTTTGTTAGGATGCAAGTTCGAAACATACATATAGTATTTTTAATTTTATTTTTAACCGTTTTATGTTTATGGGCAGGTCAACCAACAATCCGACCCAAATATCCATTTATTCTCACATATATATTCAAATTAACCACAACTCTCGACCCGACAATCCAAATACTTTAAAAATTAATCATCATTATATATATAGATTTTTAACTGACTGTTGATATGTTAGAGAGGAATTAGTTTAGGATAAACAAAAGAAGAAAAAGAAGGATAAATGTTAATAAGATCAATCAATTTTCAACCCATATAAAATCTCCTTTTTTGATTAGAAACAAACCCATGAAATATAAAACCTTTGATTTTCTAACTCTAAAACATTCTCTTGAAATGTTCTTTTATTCATTTCTTTTCAAATTGTCCGCCACATGATGAGAAGTATATACTTCCAATCGTCTCTGTATATGTCTCTGTTTGTTTGCTTGCTTTCTTGCTCCCCACCTTTTTTTATTTTTTCCCAAAAGTCAGCGACGGTAAACAACATGTCCCAATGCTAGTTGAGAATGTTATGTAGAAAGGTCACATGTCTATATCAAAGTTAGAATGAAGAAGAATGTGATAAAAAATTTCCTTTTTTTCTTATAGAGACAACACATAATGGCTAAATGCATCCCCTTCCTTTTAAGTTTGATAGTAGTTAAAACTTCCCCGTGGATGCTTTCCACAAAAAAAAAATCTTAGAAGAGATTTTGACTTTCCACACATCCTTTCAAGGGAATCAAGTTAACGCCCCTTGGATGTTTGCATGGTAGATGACACTAGTCTTAAAATTCGGGGAGCCAATGAAAATAAAATTATCGTTAGACTCCGGTTGAATTGTAACTTGCATAAGGGTCTTCACTAAGCTGACTAGTATGTCCTCTTCAACGAGCAAAAGATACCAATGTGATGTGATTCTTCATTTAGTGAGTTCATAATTAAGTTTATAGCAGTCAACCGCTCTAACTTTTTTTATTAGAGATCTTGTATAAGTCCCAAAAGAATCAATCAGTTTCCCTCTAAGATGCCACATGTCGTTTCAAAAATAATTTTTTTTCGTTGCCCACTGATAAGGAGAGTAGATAGTAAATGGTCTTCCACGTCCTTATAATGTACTTGTTAGGATCTAGGTCGCCGCTGGAGGACCGGGGGTTGGACCGGTTAGCGGTTCTCACTCGAAGGGTGGTGGTTAATCCGGTTAGAGATTAACACCGGGGTTTCAATACTACACAACCTGTCACAAACCCTTGAACTAGGTTCAAGCGCGGAAGAGGTTTGCCTTTCAGGTTGAAGCGGCACGCTTGTATGATAGACAGAATCGGTATTGTATAATAGAGGTTTGAAGTTTGATGGGTCGGCTTTGGTAATCTGGAAATTCGGCTTGGATAGGATTAGGTCGGTTATAGCAGTACGGATCGGTTAGATAATGAAACCTGTAGACAGTTAATAACAAGACAGATTTTATGGATGTTCGGAGACAAAGCTCCTACGTCACCCCTTCCTCTCGAAACCGCGAGAAGGATATTCACTAAGGAATACAATTACAATCCGATCGAGACTTATTTCCTGCTCGATAACACTTCTTACAATTTGCACCGAAATTGTAAAAACACACTTTAACTCTTAACACTTAGGCTTTCTTAGAACAACACAGTCTTATCACTCGTAGAGTAAATGCTCTTAAAGTTTCTCACTTGTCCCACTGTATCACACTGTATGTCCCGCATTTACTCTTCTTCAACTGCCCCTTTTATAGGTGAAATATACCAACGGTCATATTTCACTGCCTTGAATCTGATTGGCTGAGCATAGGTGCAGTGATTCAGTGTTTCAGAGATTCAGACCTACGGTCGTTTCCTCAGTCCTGATGGTCAACCTCAAACTTGGCAGTCTGTTCTTCCGGTGTGTAAGGAAAACCTACCGGGTTTGTCTTTTACTTGATGTAGGCACTGTCTGTTGGACAGTTGTCTGTACTTGGAAGATCTCCTTTCTGTCTTATCCCGAAGTGGAAAGATCCGGCAGGACTGTCTTCTGCAGCCTACAGTCTTTCCTCAGACTTGTATGGATATGGAAGTGTTCAGTCTGTTCCTTTGGTATCATTCTCAATAGATGCCTGAATTATCTTCTTGTACTGGTCGGCCACTTGACTTAGCCTGATTGCTTCCGGTATGGGTGATGTAACCGGACTTCTTCCGGTTATTCCTCTGCCTTGTGGATGATCGGCTGTTTGATGATTCCGGTTTTTAAGCTTTGGCCGATCCTTTCTTTGTGCGGTCACGTTCCGAATACTCTTGATCGGTTTAGTAGCTTGACCGACTAGTTTTCTTAGCCGGTTCTTTTGTTTATCCGGTCCGGTTCCTTGTTCCTGCATGGAAAGTTTATTTAAGTTAGGTTTATTTGAACCGGTCTGATTTTATCTAACAATTTCTCCCTTTTTGATTATTTTATTTAAAATTATCAAAATCATGTAAGTTTGCAACCGTAGGCCGGTTGTTTTGTTTGTCCGGATTTTGAAACTGACTTAGGAGAGTTTTCGAAAAATTTTGAGAAAATTTTTGGAAGAGTCTTTATCTTTTATCTTATCAATTTCTCCCTTTTTGATTATTTTATTTAAAATTATCAAAACAAAGTAGAGATGCAAAAGATGGCCGATTTCAAAAATAGCTTTATATATATAATAGATAATCGAAAGAGACAAAATGTATAAAAAGGAAACACTAAGGCAAAATAAAGGAAAGATAGTCCCTATTCCGAGTCCGAGAAGTCATATATGATCCACTTTTTCTTCTCCGGTTGCGGTCGACTGGTCGGTTCAGAGGGTCGTCGTCTTGTAGACCGGGACTGCAGTTGTTCTTCAACTTCTTCTTCGACTTGATCAGTCTGCTGCGATGTACTTGTGATGACCATTTCAGTGACCTCTTTGAGCAGGTCGGCTATTTGAACTTTCTTAGGGGCTTCCCTCTTTCGCTTTTTCGGTGCTGAAGCGGAGACGGCCGCCTTTTTCTTCTTGTTTTCGGCTGCGTAGCCTTCCAGCCTCCGTGCTTCCCTTTCCAACCGCTCATCATCCTTCGCAGCTTGAGCGGTTGCTTTCTTTGTAATTCCTGGGAACTTAGCCTCTACATTTCGAAGTCGCTCGGCCTCCTTTTCTTCTTCGGTGAGTTGAGAAGATCGCGGTGCTTCCTTCTCTTTACTTGCTTCGGCGTCCAGCGCATCCTGGACCTTCTTAGCCGCTTGGGCATCGGCCTCTTCAGCCGCGGCATCCGCGTTCACCTTAACTCTCAGCAGTTCGGCAACTTGTTCGGAGAGTGCCTTTAGTTCGGCCTTGAGACCCTCATTTTTCTTCTCGAGTTCGGAGACTCGTCCGAGTGTTGTGCCGACCAGGTCATCACCCATCGTTGTCAACCGTTGATCGGTCTCTCTTTCAAGCCGGTCGAAGTCTTTCTTTAAATCGGAGGTCAAATCCTCCAGAATTGCGGTTCACTGAACATATTTACTGCGCTGAGCCGCCTCTTCCTGCAGATCTTCACCGATTTTTGAGAACCGTTCCTGATTTCTTTCCAGAAGATTCCTTGTGGCGTCGGCGAACTTGAGGGCCGAACCCAATATTCTTTGGGATCTATCTTTGAACGGCTGAACCGCGGAGTCTTCGAACTCTTGAATGCGGCTATCAATCCGTTCCGCTGTGGAGGCTTCAAGCTTTTGAAGACGGTCCTCAACCCATTCTTTTGTGAAGTCTGATGCGGAGACTTCCGGTTGTGAAGGAGGGGATTGCCCGGTGAGCTTAGGATCCGCTCTTTCATCGGATTCTTCCGATGCCGCATTCTCCCTTGGAGGTGTTGGACAGTTATCCGGAATCCTTTCGATCTGGGGAGCAGTATAGACCGGTACTTTTCTTTGGCTGCAAATTACTTCCAGCCGGTCGATTTCTTGAATGTGGTCCCCTTTGGCTTTTTCAAGCCTTTCTAACACTCGCGGTGTTAAAGTGTCTTCCGGTCCCACCGCTTTGAACTCCTCCGTAATTTTCCGGATGCGTGCGGTTAGCTTCCGTAGTTGGACCTTCGGTATCAAGAGGCAGGTTCGGTGTTGTACCTCTTGAATTGTGTTGGAGTTTGTGAGATTCATCATCAAGTCCTCCACTTCCTCTAGTCTGTGGATGCATTCCACGTCTGTGTGGCCTGGTAGGATTTCTCTATACGGTGTACCAAACCGGTGCTCGTGCCACTCCAGGTATAGCTCTTCAACCGACTCGGCTCGCCTTTTGGCGCCTTGAAGGAGTTTTCGGGTTACCCTATCGGCCTCTGCTTCTTCGGCCTCATCATCATTGTTGCCGCCTTCATCATCGGCTTCTTTGTCACCTTCTTCACCAACCTCCTCACCACCCTCGGTGGTCTCAGGATTGGCGTTAAGGCCGGTATTATCGGGGCTCTGGGCCGAATGCGCGTCCTCATTGACCGATCTTTCGTCCTCGGTCTTCTCTGGATCGGTTCTCTCAGAGTGGGAAGCCCACTCCTCATCTTCCGTTTGCTGCGGCGGTTCCGAGGAGGTTACTTTCTCCTTTCCTTTGCTTTCAGCCTTTGCTTTGGCTGGGGCCGCTTTCTTGTCGGCTTTCTTCTTTCGGCCACCTGTGGAACCGGGGGCCGGCTGCTTCCTTTCTAGGAATTGCTTCGATCTGATGAGGCATCGATCTGCGACAACAACGCCGGGACCGATGTCGAGATTGTGGTGAAGGAAGATCTTACCGAGAGGAACGACGTATCCCCACGACCGGTTTGAATCCGGTTTCACCATATCCATCAAGAGGTTGAACACCGCCTTTGCCCAGTTGACCTTTCTTCCCTCTATCAGGCCGATCAGCATCCTGATTTTATCCTTTATTAGGTTGCTGTAGTTTCCTCCCCTCGCCAGAATTGCCCTTGCGAAGATGTCACAGATTGGGATATACTCCGGCTTCAACATTGATTTGCTGCTGGATACTTTGATCGGCTCTTTAGTTGCCGATAGAATCTGGCAAGCCGCCTCAAAGGTTTTGTGCTCTATGTCTGCCGTTGCATCCTGGCCGGTTGTTGGAAGGCGCAAGCTCTCTGCCACCGATGCCTCGGTGAGCTCTATTTCAGAACCGCATACAGTTGCGGTGATTTTGTCGTTGGAGATGGTTGCGGTGTTGAAGAATTCCTCGACCGCATCTTTGTAGAGCACATGAGGACCGCCAAGGAAATATTCCAGACCGGTTTTGATTACCCGGTCAATAACCTCCTTTGCCTCGGACGTACCTTTCAGCCGGATTTCCTCGAAATCCACCTGAGATAGGTGTCTAAACAAAGCCGAATCACGCCCCATCTTAGAGTTTGAGAGAGTTTGAGAGATAACCGCTTCAGAGAGTTAGATAACTTAGAGAGAGAAAGCAGATTCGCGTGAGAATGAAATAAAATGACCGAAAGTCCCTTTTATAGATGCGGTTTGGAAGCCCAACCGTCCCATCAATATTGGGCGGGAATTTTCCCTCCAAATTGAAAGAAGCGACAAACCGTGGGCGGGAGATAATGGGCGCCAAACCATGGGCGGTAAACTAAGGGGGCGGCAGTTTTGGGCGGGAAATTTCCCTTCAAAGCCTTTGCTTATGCCATTGATGACGCACTCTTCCTTTTGAAACCGATTGATGGTGCCGTTTCTAAGTCTAACCGGTTATTTTGAGTGATCAGAGTGTTTACAATTTATTTTAAACAATTTTATGTGACCGGATAAGAACGCGGTTATAGTTTGAAGATGTTAACCGGTTACTTAGATAAATGTTCAAAGAATTAAGAAGACACGGTCATTTAAACTGAAATGAGATTGAATTCAAGAAATATTGCAGAAAGAAAACCGACAGAAAATTCGGTATTGAGATAGGCATACATAAATAATGGAAAGTACAGCCTATGGAAAGGACATTCTAGAAATTCGGTCTATTGCCGAATCCTTGTCGAGGATGTTTGAGGAAGAGGCCGGTGTGCCCGGTCCGAACTTTGGCCGGTACCCAAGAATCAGCTTGCTGATATGCGGTGCATAACCGAGACCTCTCTTGGTCAGCACCATATTCTTGAGGTTTTCGAATATGACCGTTGACCAGTTGATGGCCGATTCGCAAAGGATGTGGGTCATAATGTTGTAGGTATTTCTAGAATACCGTTGATTCGGCGATTGACATAGGATCGACCGGGTCACGATTTCGAGAAGTAGTTGACCGTGACTAGCAAGCTGGGTTTTTGGCCCATAGTGTTCCACCGGAGAAGGGGTGGCCGATAGGTATTGGGCGAGTTCAAATCCCGCTAGGTCCTCTATGGTCGGAAAGTCAGAGAATCCTTCAGTGGGTAGGTCGAATAGTGAAGCAAATTCAGCTTCATCGATCCAGAATGTGTGGTCTCTGACGGTAGAGACGATATACTTTCCCCTAATGCAGGCGCTTCGAAAGAAGGCCTTGACGTCCTCTAGGAGAATTGGACCGGCCTCTTCAAGAAAAGGTTGAAGACTGGTCTTAGTGAGAGAGTGAAACATGAGTTCCTGTTCAGGATTTCCGTCCCTCTCTCCCATGCAAGAGTTGAAGTCAATGCTTAAGAAATTTCCCAAAGTTCGGCTCGGCATGATTTCGGTATTGAGAAAGATGGAATTCAAAGAATATCAGAAGTGTTTTTGTGCTTTCGGATGTGGTAAATTGATTAGAAGATGGCTCCTTATATAGGATCGGTTTTGGAGGGAAAACTTAACATTGATTGTCAGTTTTGTTTTATTAAGCAAAAGAATCTTTACGTTTCCAAGGTGCATGGGGAAGCGGCAGATTGCGAAGCCTGAGGTAGGTGTTAGTTGGGAAGTAACCAGGTCAGTTGGATATTAAATGTTCAGGTGGTTGGGGGTTATCTCATTAATTAGGGATTCATTTTTCAGTAAATGCATTTAATTATAACCGAGATTGATTAATTGAAACCGAAAATAGCATGGAACAGTGCCGAAATGGCATGAATAACAATGAAGGAAACATGAAATGAAAAGGAACATAAATGAAGCCGAAGGGGACATAGGTGAGGCCGAAGGGGACATAGATGAAGCCGAAACGATCAAACATGAGTTGGATAAAGATACACCCGGTGCATGAAGCAAAACGACCGGGTGCAGGAAGGAGTGACTCAGGGTGCATAGGAGTTGACGTCACCGTTGTGGCGGTTTCTTCTCCTCCAAGCTCTCTCGAACCGCCTATAAAATGGGTCGGTTACTTCTTTAGTCAGCACCTGGGCTTGGTTCAAACCTTCTCCGGGACAGGTTGGGACTCCAAGCTCCACAAGGAGACAACTTAGTTGGGGGATGAAACCGACTGATCGGATGCCGACCATCCAGATAAGGATGTCAAAAAGCACCCTGGACCAGTTTACCGGTGTGCCGGTGATTATAGCCGCCATCATGTTGAAGTTCGAGGTACTGTAGGTATTTGTGACATCCCTTCCAAAGATGCTCTTACCGATCACATCGTTGAGAAGCTGATATTCAGCTCTCAGACGTGATTTTGCTCCGTGATCCTCAACCGGTTCGTCAGACCGGGCAAAGGCGACGGAGACCTCGGCCTTTACATCTGCCGGAATGTCTAGATCCGTTATCCCGTGCCTTGGCAGGCTAAGACACCGCGCAAAGTCCCGTTCGGTGAAATCAAAAAACAATACCTCCCACTTTGGATTGAATGTGGGTTTCAAAGTGGGGGGTGCCTCTAAACACCCTTGCGTGGTAGAAGAATTCCAAAACGGATTCCGGATAGATGGTGTGTTTGTCGTCTAGGAAACACTGAAGGCCGGTTTCCTCCAGATATTTTATCATCTTATATATCTCATATTGATCTGTGTTTGAGCAGGATTGAAAATCAACCTGAAGGATGTTGGGAAACTGAGACATTTTTGCCTTAGTGAGAGGATGTTCTTTTGTCTTGTGAGTGTTGTGATGAATGTTTACTTCACTTAAATACTAGTTTAGGGATTATCCTATTATCCAGGTATTAAATGAGATGATATCTATTAACTTCAGGATAAAGATTATTGCAGGAAATAGGTATTATTGCAGTATATGTTGTTGGTCATAGGCCTGGACTGTGAAAGATATCAACAGATCTTCACGTCTTTTTAGGTGCGACCATTTTACTTTGAAAGGGCAATGTTTCAGAACAGATATCTCTAAACACTGATAATTATTCCACTTCTGTTTGGAATTCAAATAATCTAGGATGACCTGCTTCCAAACCGGTCAGTCATCAGTTGTTCATCCCGATGCGGTTATTTGGTGCATGCACCAAGTAGCCGGTCAGTTTACTCTATCTGATGAACTAGGCGGTTCTTCCATAGGTATCTTGAAAATTTGAAGTCCAACAGTTTAGGAGGAACTATCGGTTTTATCTATCCGAACCGGTTTCCCTTTAAGCATCCTTAGGAAGGATCTGACTAATATCGGTTAAACCGAGAGTAAGTCTGAATTGAGAAAACTTAGCTTCCTGTAGAGGCTTTGTGAAGATATCGGCTACTTGTTGATCGGTCGATACGTATTTCAGCCGGATATGCTTCAGCGTGACATGTTCCCGGATGAAGTGATGCCTTATGTCGATATGCTTGGTTCTGGAGTGGAGAACCGGGTTGTAGGTTATTGCTATGGCACTCGTGTTGTCACAGAAGATCGGGGACTCTTCGGCTATGACGCCGAAGTCCCTCAGCTGTTGTTGGATCCAGAGGAGTTGAGAGCAGCAACTTCCGGCCGCCAAGTATTCAGCCTCCGCGGTTGATGTGGCCACCGATGTCTGCTTCTTGCTATGCCATGAAACAAGCCGGTCACCTAGGAACTGACATGTTCCGCTGGTGCTTTTTCTGTCAATCTTACATCCTGCATAATCTGCGTCTGAGTAACTCGTTAGATTAAAGGACGAGTCCTTTGGGTACCATAGGCCGACATCAGGTGTGCCCTTTAGATACTTCAGTATCCTCTTTGCGGCTGTGTAGTGAGATTGTTTTGGATTTGCTTGGAATCTCCCACATACACCAACTGCAAACAGGATGTCCGGTCTACTCGCTGTCAGGTATAGTAGAGAGCCGATCATGCCCCGGTATGCAATCTGGTCTACCGATTGGCCCTCATCATCCCTGTCCAATTTAATTGATGAACTCATTGGAGTAGCCGCCGAGGAGCAAGTGTCCATCCCGAACTTCTTTAGAAGTTCCTTGGTATACTTAGGTTGGCTTATGAAGGTTCCTTCCTTGAGTTGTTTAACCTGAAGACCTAGGAAGAAACTTAATTCTCCCATCATACTCATTTCAAACTTGTCAGTCATCATTTTTGAAAACTTATCACATAGTTTAGGATCGGTTGAGCCAAAAATGATATCATCTACATAGATTTGAACAAGTAGGATATGTTCCTTCTTTTCAAACTTGAACTATGTTTTATCCACCGAACCGATGGTGAAATCATGTTGTAATAGAAATGCGGTTAGTGTATCATACCAGGCTCTAGGTGCTTGCTTTAGACCGTATAAAGCTTTATTTAGCCGGTATACATGGTTTGGAAATGCAGCATTTTTGAAACCGGGTGGTTGTTCAACATACACTTCTTCACGTAAGTCACCGTTCAAGAATGCACTTTTAACATCCATTTGAAAGACCTTAAAGTTTTTGAAAGCAGCAAAGGCTAGAAAGATTCTAATAGCTTCAATCCTAGCTACAGGGGCAAATGACTCTTCAAAGTCGATGCCTTCTTCCTGTTTGTAGCCTTGTGCCACTAATCTGGCTTTGTTCCTCGTGACCAAACCGTCCTCATTGAGTTTGTTTCTAAATACCCATCTTGTTCCTATGACCGATTGATCCTTCGGTCTTGGAACTAGGTACCAGACTTTACTACTCTCGAACTGGTTTAGCTCTTCTTGCATTCCCAAGATCCAATCCGGATCTGACAATGCTTCATCTATTCTTTTCGGCTCAATCTGGGATATGAAAGCGGAATTAAAGTATCCTTCCAGAAGTTGACTCCTAGTTCGAACAGGTTTTGAAGGGTCACCTATAATTTGCTCAAGAGGATGTTTACTATTTCTTCTGAGATTCAGTTCAGGGATGTCTACCAAATTACCGTTTATTTGATCAAGGCTAGACATGTCGGTAGGCTGAACAAGTTTGTCAGACCGACCGACTTCCTCGGATTGGACCGAAGTGTCAGCTTCCTATTGTGGAACAGCTTGATCCGGCTGGGTTTCAATGTTACCCATTTGGTCATGGACAAACCGCCTGAAGACTAGAGTCTCATCTTCACTATCAGAGTGAATGTTGTTATTTTCCAATCTGTTGTGTAGATCAAAGCATGAAGCAGTATTACTTTCAACCGATTCATCGAAAACAACGTGAATTGTTTCCTCCATGGTTGCAGTTCTATTATTGTATACTCTATATGCTTTACTTACTGCTGAATATCCTAGCATGATCCCTGTATCAGTTTTTGCATCAAAAACAGTGAGTTGGTTTTTCCCATTTATATGTATATAACACTTACAACCGAAAATCCTGAGGTACTTAAGTTTAGGAACTCTGTTAAAATAAACCTCATATGGTGTTTTGTTGTGAAATTTGTTTATCAAAGACCGGTTTTGTGTATAGCATGCAGTGTTAATAGCCTCAGCCCAAAATTTCCGAGCAATGCCGGAGTCGGCTATCATTGACCGTGCGGCTTCCTTGAGAGTCCGGTTTCTTCTCTCGGCCAGGCCATTTTGTTGAGGAGTCCTAGCACTAGACAACTCGTGTCTAATGCCGGATTCATCAAGATATGCGGTTAATGTACTATTGGTAAATTCGGTACCTCGATCACTTCGAATGCTATTAATGCGAGTTGATTTTTCATTTTGTAGGCGCTTAAGAAGTGTAATCAGGTGTGATACGGTTTCACGTTTAGATGGTAAAAATATTACCCATGTAAATCTAGAATAATCATCAATAACTACCATGGTGTAAAGCATACCTCCTAGGCTAATGACCTGAATCGGTCCAAACAAATCCATGTGAAGAAGATCTAAGCATCGGCTAGATTGAATGTTTCCTTTACTCTTAAAGGTTGACCTAGTTTGCTTACCCATTTGACATGCTGAGCAAACCTTATCTTGATTAAATACTATATCAGGAATGCCTTCAACTAGCTTTTTACCACGAATGTAGTTTAAGGTTTTCATGTTTAGATGGTTTAGTCTCTTATGCCACAACCAGGTTTGGTCGGTCTTAGCTATCATGAATATAGGATATTCTACTATAGTTTTCCAGTCTACCTTATAAATGTTACCTATCCTATTTCCGGTTAGCAGTACAATACCTTGAGAGTTCTTAACTAAACATGCATGTTTAAGAAATTCTACCGTGTATCCAGCATCACACATCTGACTAATGCTAAGTAGGTTAAAACGCAGGTTTTCAACTAGAAGTACATTATCAATAGTTAGGTTACCATGAACAATCTTACCCTTGCCCACGGTTTTACCTTTTGAGTTGTCACCGAAGGTGATTAGAGCACCGGTTACTGATCTGATATCGGTTAGCAAATTGCTGTTTCCGGTCATGTGCCTGGAGCAGCCGCTATCCAAGAACCATTTAGAGTTTCCTAGCCGTTTCTTTAGATCCTGTTCTTCATTTGCCATGAGGCATGTGAGTTCATCATCACTATCACTGTGAGCCCATAGACTTCCTCCATCGTCGGCTATCAGTGCTTTCGGTACCTCACTTCCTTCACCGATTTGCTGATAGTTGTTCCGGTTATTTTGGTAATCTGGTTTCTGGGTATCTCTCCTCGGTTTCCTGCATTCCCACTTAAAATGTCCCAAACAGTTACAGTTATAATATCTTACATTAGATTTGTCACCATAGTAGTTGTTCGTCGGTTGGCTTCTTTTCATAAACCTCCCAAACTTCTGTGCAAGCATTGCCATGGCATCCTCGGTGAACTGTTCGGCGGTTCTGATTGGTGCAGGTGCAGGAGCCGGTATCGGTGCAGGTGCAGGAGCCCTTATAATGTTAAGGAGAGTAAGGAGAGTAGATAGTAAATGGTCTTCCACGTCCTTATAATGTACTTGTTAGGATCTAGGTCGCCGCTAGAGGACCGGGGGTTGGACCGGTTAGCGGTTCTCACTCGAAGGGTGGTGGTTAATCCGGTTAGAGATTAACACCGGGGTTTCAATACTACACAACCTGTCACAAACCCTTGAACTAGGTTCAAGCGCGGAAGAGGTTTTCTTTTCAGGTTGAAGCAGCACGCTTGTATGATAGGCAGAATCGGTATTGTATAATAGAGGTTTGAAGTTTGATGGGTCGGCTTCGGTAATCTGGAAATTCGGCTTGGATAGGATTAGGTCGGTTATAGCATTTTATGGATGTTCGGAGACAAAGCTCCTACGTCACCCCTTCCTCTCGAAACCGCGAGAAGGATATTCACTAAGGAATACAATTACAATCCGATCGAGACTTATTTCCTGCTCGATAACACTTCTTACAATTTGCACCGAAATTGTAAAAACACACTTTAACTCTTAACACTTAGGCTTTCTTAGAACAACACAGTCTTATCACTCGTAGAGTAAATGCTCTTAAAGTTTCTCACTTGTACCACTGTATCACACTGTATGTCCCGCATTTACTCTTCTTCAACTGCCCCTTTTATAGGTGAAATATACCAACGGTCATATTTCACTGCCTTGAATCTGATTGGCTGAGCATAGGTGCAGTGATTCAGTGTTTCAGAGATTCAGACCTGCGGTCGTTTCCTCAGACCTGATGGTCAACCTCAGACTTGGCAGTCTGTTCTTCCGGTGTGTAAGGCAAACCTGCCGGGTTTGTCTTTTACTTGATGTAGGCACTGTCTATTGGACAGTTGTCTGTACTTGGAAGATCTCCTTTCTGTCTTATCCCGAAGTGGAAAGATCCGGCAGGACTGTCTTCTGCAGCCTAAAGTCTTTCCTCAGACTTGTATGGATATGGAAGTGTTCAGTCTGTTCCTTTGGTATCATTCTCAATAGATGCCCGAATTATCTTCTTGTACTGGTCGGCCACTTGACTTAGCCTGATTGCTTCCGGTATGGGTGATGTAACCGGACTTCTTCCGGTTATTACTCTGCCTTGTGGATGATCGGCTGTTTGATGATTCCGGTTTTTAAGTTTTGGCCGATCCTTTCTTTGTGCGGTCACGTTCCGAATACTCTTGATCGGTTTAGTAGCTTGACTGACTAGTTTTCTTAGCCGGTTCTTTTGTTTATCCGGTCCGGTTCCTTGTTCATGATTTGAACAGTACTCTTAGAGGTTACTACTTTTGTGAGATCTCTCTGAAAGAGGCATCCATTCATTATCACAAAGTCTATACTTGTCACTAACAACAAAGATTGTCATTCTCATTTTTAAGCATCCATCACCATGTGCATATGAGAGAAGTATTAAAAGATATGTATTTGATTCTAAGATCACGTTTAAAGATGCTAAGTTTTGTAATGTCCTACATGACTAGATGGGTGACCCTTGAAGAGTTAGTGCTATCCCAATAAAAAGTTTCTCATGATGAATTCATTTTTGTTAGCCATAAAGACTAGGATAAGGAAAATGAATACAGTGAAAATGGAAATTGTGACAATAAAGTTCTTCACGAGAACAAGTCTACCGCCCTTAGAGATAAATTTTTTTCTTTCAAAAAGACAATCTAGCCTCTATTTTCTCAATAATAGGGTTCAAGATGTCCTTATATCTAGTCTTGGCTCAAAGGGGAAACCCAAGTACTTAGAAAGAAAATGACCATTTTTGAATCTCAATTAATGGAAATGCATGTGTGTTTAGGATATCATCAATGAAAAAAAGTAATGACTTGTCACTATTAATTTTGAGCCCCAAACACGCCTTAAAGATGATGAGGATCTTCTAAAGAAAATGGAGGTTAAAGGAAGTCGGCTCTACAAGATAAAGTGTGTCATCTGAAAAAAAAAATATGAGTAATGAAATTAGCCCATCTCAATGTTTCTAAATTTGTCCCTATAAAAAGCCTTGTGGTGGATGCCCTCTCGAAAATTTAGATAATCTTTACATGGAGATCGTAAACAAAATGGGAGAAAGAGGATCCCTTGTCTAAGACCTCTCGAGCTCTTGAAAAACTCACAAACTTCACCGTTAATAATAATAGATCACCTATGTTCATAGATGCAAGTCTTGATCCACTTTTCCCTAAAACCTATCTTTAAAGAATAAAAAAAAGGAAGTCTCAGTTGACATGATCAAAAGTTTTCTTGATGTCTAATTTGTAAAGTAACCCCTTTTTTCTAATGATAGAGTCAATGCAATCGTTGGCGATGAGTGATGCATCAGAGATTTGTCTACCTTGCATAATAGTTTTAGCTAGAATTTTGTAGAAACTATAAACAAGGCTAATATGTCTGAAGTGTTTGAGCTCTTCCGCTCCATGAATCTTCATAATAAGGACAATGAAACTAGAGTTTAAACTTTTTTCAAATGAGGTTTTCTTGTGAAAATGCTTGAACAATCTTAAATAGTCATATTTAATGATATCCCAAAATTCTCTAATGAATGCATGAGTGTAACCATCGGTTTTAGGGGTTTTGTTCCCATCGCATACAAAAATGGTTTCTTAAATCTCATCGGTCGTGAAATCCCACTCAATGTAAGCCCTTTGATCATTATAAATCTATTGAAACACAATACCCTAAGACTATGTCTCTCGTTAGCCCGTTTAATAAGGAAATCTTCGTAGAAAAAGAAATGGAGTCTATAATGTTTTACGACTTAGAAGTCTCAACCCCTTTAACCTTAAGAATAAAGCTCTAGTTGTATTTTATACGAGAATTATCAATGTTATGAAAAAAATGGATATTTGAATCCCTCCTTAAGCCATAACCATCATGATCTTTGTCTAGCGTTATCCTCCTCTCATTTGTAAAGAAAATCAAGTCACTCCATGAGTGTGAATCTATTGGAAACCTAAATGTCTGTGAGAGTATGTTCTTTCTCCATCGTGTCGAAACTATCAATTTCATGACAAACATTGGGAATTTTATGAACGGAGGGAACTAAAGATGATTTTCCTCCATTCTCTTATAAATATTTTGAGATTTTTGAGTTTGTGAAAAAAGATAAAAGATTGTCTACTCTCGGCTATAGAATTATTGGACCACCACTTTTTATACAAAATTATGATTTGCGAGAAGAGCGATTTCAAATTTGAACGAGGGCTTAGGTTGAATGGATGGACCACATGTAAGGATAATAGGTGTTGAGATGTCTTGAATTGATGATGCAAGGAAAGAGAATATTGAACAAAAGGAACGTATATCTTTTTGGTGTGTAATCTTGATTTAAGGAAATAAGATTAACACAAAAGGAAATATGATATTTTATTATGGTAATATAACTAGGAAAGTATTGTGATAATATTTTGGAAATTATTTGCCAAAATATTGTGTTGACTTAGTTGAAGACTATTTAAAGGTGCAGTCGGGCACTTCAGAAAGTCTAAGTCTTTGCCTTGAGAGCATTGTTTCCAGTCCTAGTTCTGTAACTGTTAGGGTTTCGGGGAACCGAGTGTTATATAAACTCGTATCATAACCTAGTTTATTCGGTTGTAATCTTTGTTATGATCTCCTAATAATATTCTCTCTTTCTGGTGGACGTAGCCAAGTTTTATCTTGGTGAACCACGTTAAAATCTGTGTCGTTCTTTATTGCTTACGTCATCTATCGCGTCCCGTTACAACAAACTGGTATCAGAGCAGGGTTGTTCAGATCTGCTCAGGCAAGAACAATGGTTGGATGTAAAACTTTGAAAGCCGACAAGTTTACTGGGAGGAATAGTTTCAGTCTGTGGAAGATCAAGGTCCGGGCATTGTTGAAACAACACGGCCTATGGGCTCCCTTGATGAAGCCTGCACCTGTCCCACCACCTGCTGATATGGAGTCTTTGGAAGAAAAGGCACACTCAACATTGCTCTTGGCTCTAGTAGACGATAGCATTACTGAGGTGGCTGAGGAGGAAACCGCTGCTGGTTTGTGGTCTAAGCTGGAGACTTTATACATGAAGAAGAGATTAACCAACAAGTTGCTTTTGAAGCAACGTCTGTTCAGTCTGCGTATGCAGGAAGGTACACCTCTTAGAGACCATCTAGATCAATTAAATGCAATATTATTAGATCTGCGTAATATTGATATTAAGATAGATGATAAGGATGCTGCCTTGATTCTATTAGTTTCTTTACCAATATCATATGAAAACTTAGTTTCTTTACCAATATCATATAAAAACTTTAGGGAGTCTTTCATTAGTGGTAAAGATTCATTGACTCTAGAAGAAGTTAGATCTAACCTTCATAGTAGAGAATTGCGATATAACTGCAGTGGCACTATTTCGGATAGTCAGACTGTTGGGCTAGTTGCAAACAACCATCATAGATATGGTAAATCGGGGAAAAAGAAGTTCCCCAAGAAACCAGTCAGTAGGGGTTCGAAACCAACAGATGTGTGCAATTACTGTAAGGAAAAGGGACATTGGAAGAATGAATGTCCAAAGAAGAGACAAAGTCAACATGAGAAGGCACCATGTACTGTTGCAGTTACTGAAGATGGTACAAACTCCGAAGAGGATATTGCCTTAGTTGCTGATGGCCACACACATTACACTGATGTGTGGGTTCTGAATTCTGGAGCATCTTACCATATTTGTCCTAGGAGGGAATGGTTTTCAACCTATGAGCAGGTAGATGGTGGAAATATTTCTATGGCCAATAGCTCTACCTGCAAGGTGGTTGGGATGAGCTCAATCAATATTAGGACTCATGATGGAAAATTCCGTACACTGAACGAAGTTAGACATGTTCCACACATGACGAAGAATCTGATATCTTTAAGTCTTTTGGATAAGAAGGGGTTTAGTTTCAAAGGTGAAAGTGGAGCCTTACATGTTTACAAGGGTTCAGGTGTGATTCTAAAAGATGAAGATGCGGGCTCCAATGAAACAACAAGGCTTATGGGGGTCGCTGAAGTTGTCAACAGGAGCAGAACAATCATTGAGATTGTCAATCTAGAGGGGAAGATAATGTGACAGATGAAGATGCGGGCTTCACTGAAACAACAAGGCTTATGGGGGTCGCTGAAGTTGTCAACAGGAGCAAAAACAACCGTTTGGATTGTCATTCTAGAGGAGAAGATAATATGGCAGATCAAGATTCGGGCTCTACTACAACGATATGGCTTATGGGCTTACTAAAGATATCGATAGAAGTAGGACAACAATTGAGATTGTCATTCTGGAAGTTCAAGATGCGGGCTCTACAAAAACGATAAGGCTTATGGGGTTGTTAAAGTTATCGGTAGGAGTAGAACAACTGTTGAGATTGCCATTCTGGAGGAGGTGAATACGTCAGAACCATTCACCTATGAAGATACTGTATTCGGTTCTGAAGTTGCACAATGATTTACAGCAATGGGAGTATTCAAGTCAAGGTGGAGATTTATTAAGTCGACTTGAATACTTGGGGTCAATAAAGTACCTGTTAAGTTATTTTGGAGACAACTCTAAATCTAGAAGAGAGATGTAGTAGATTATTTGGGCCACCACTAGCATTGACTAATGCATCCGGGCCATCTCAGGCATTGAAAAATGCATCCGGGCCATCTATGGAATTAACTAATGCATCCAAGCCATCTCTGGCATTGACTAATGCATCCGGGCCATCTTTGGCATTGACTAATGTATCCGGGCCAACTCTGGCATTGACTAATGCATCCGGGCCAACTCTGGCATTGACTAATGCATCCGGGCCAACTCTAGCATTGACTAATGCATCCGGGCCATCTCTAGCATTGACTAATGCATCCGGCCATCTCTAGCATTGACTAATGCATCCGGGCCAACTCTGGCATTGACTAATGCATCTAAGCCAACTTTAGCATTGACTAATGCATCCGGGGCCATCTTTGACATTGACTAATGCCTTGGGGCCATCTCTGGCATTGACTAATGCATCTGGGCCTTCTCTGGCATTGACTAATGCATCTGGCCATCTCTACCATTGAAAATGTATCTGGGTCATATCTGACATTGACTAATGCATCTGGGCCATCTTTGACATTGACTAATGCATCTAGGCCATCTCTAGCATTGACTAATGCATCTAGGTCATCTCTAGCATTGACCAATGCATCTGGACCATCTCTGACATTGACTAATGCATCTAGGCCATCTTTGGCATTGACTAATTCATCTGGGCCATATCTGAAATTGACTAATACATCCGGGCCAACTCTGACATTGACTAATGCGTCCGGGCCATCTCTAGAATTGACTAATGCGTCTAGGCCATCTCTGGAATTGAATAATGCGTCTGGGCCTTCTCTAGCATTGACCAATGCATCTGGGCCATCTCTGGCATTGACTAATGCATCTGGGCCATCTCTAGCCTTGACTAATACATCTGGGTCATCTCTAGCATTGACTAATGCATCTGGGATATCTCTGGCATTGACTAATGCATCTAGCCACAATTGACACTAACTAATGTATTTGGGTCAACTCTGACATTGACTAATGTATCTGGGCCACATCTGACATTGACTAATGTATTTGGGCTATCTTTGGTATTGATAAATATATTTGGGTCATCTCTGGTATTGACAAATATATCTGGGTCACATCTAGCATTGATTAATGTGTTTGTGCCATTATGGTTTGCAACAATGAGAGTATTCAAGTCAAGGTGGAAATTTGCTGAGTAGACTTGAATATTTGGGTTACCTTAGAAGATGTTAAGCTATCTTGGAGACAACTCTAGATATAGAAGAGAGAGACAAGTGCATCTGGGTCATCCGGCACCGACGAGTGCATCTGGGGCATCTGGCACCGGTGAGTTCTTCTGGCCATCCGACACCGGCGAGTGCATTTGGGCCATCCGACACCAGCGATTGCATTTGGGCCATATGGCACCGACGAGTGCTTCTGGGCCATCCAACACCGACGAGTGCATCTGGGCCATCCGGCACTGGCGAGTGCATCTGGGCCATCCGACACCTGCGAGTGTTTCTAGGCCATCCAGCACCGGCGAGTGCATCTGGGCCATCCAACAACAACGAGTGCTTCTGGGCCATCCGACACCGGCGAGTGCATCTGGGCCATCCAACACTAGCGAGTGCTTCTGGGCCATCCGACACCGGCGAGTGCCTCTGGGCCATCCAACACTAGCGAGTGCTTCTGGGCCATCCGACACCGGCGAGTACATCTGGGCCATCCGACACCGGCGAGTGCATTTAGGCCATCTAGCATTGACGAATGCATCTGTTAAGTTGTCATATGACAACTCTAGATCAGAGAGAGGAGATAGAATATTTGGGCATTGATTAATACATTTGGGGCATTTGAGGGAATTCAAGTCAAGGTGAAGATTTGTTGAGATGTCTTGAATTGATGATGAAAGGAAAAAGAATATTGAACAAAAGGAACGTATATCTTTTTGGTGTGTAATCTTGATTTAAGGAAATAAGAATAACACAAAAGGAAATATGATATTTTATTATGGTAATATAACTAGGAAAGTATTGTGATAATATTTTGGAGATTATTTGCCAAAATATTGTGTTGACCTAGTTGAAGACTAATTAAAAGTGCAGTCGGGCACTTCAGAAAGTCTAAGTCTTTGCCTTGAGAGCATCGTTTCTAGTCCCAGTTCTGTAACTGTTAGGGTTTCGAGGGACCGAGTGTTATATAAACTCGTGTCATAACACTAGTTTATACGGTTGTAATCTTTGTTATGATCTCCTAATAAGATTCTCTCTTTCTGGTAGACGTAGCCAAGTTTTATCTTGGTGAACCACGTTAAAATCTGCGTCGTTCTTTATTGCTTACGTCATCTATCGCGTCCCGTTACAACAATAGGTTTGTGGTCTGAAAGGCGGCATCGAGATTGGGGAGTAGAGACTCTCCTAATTAGAGTTGTAGAGAAATTTGTTGATTCGTGACATACTCTCGTTATCATTATCACTCCACCGAGTGTATTTCACCCCTTCGAGAATAAGGTCAATAAGAAATGAGTCACTTATGAAAGTATTAAACTTGTTCATCTCCCTTGTAAACTCTCTCGAGTTTTTTCTTTCACTTGGGATCTTACAAGGTTTAAATCGTCACATATGCACCCCGGAAGGGTGAATGCGAAATAATATCATTAAATTCTTGAATAAATCTCAGGTTATTATTGTAATCCACCGGAAGAAACACATCACTGAAGTCTAAAAATTCTCACTATTGAAGAATTTGAATTGAATGGAGACAGCGTAAAAGCCCATAAATAATCTCTTCAGTTTTGAAGAGATCTGTATTCTAAATGACAAGTGTAATATCTCAATTTTATAGTAAAAAATAAAAGAATAAATGACAAGTGTAATATCTCAATTTTATAGTAAAAAATAAAAGAATAAAAGACTTCATATGAATTATATGTGTCTTTCATGTCTATGTGACACATGTCTTATTTGACGGAGATAGGTGGCAGGAGGTATGTGAGATATGACATCTTCTAATAGACATAAGTGTAGGATGATACAAGTGATTAGTGGCATATATGCTAAAATTAGGTAAATTACAGCTTTTATTATTTAGTAACATCTTTCATGTATATTGATAAGTAACAAAGGAACCGGATCATTTTTTTTCGAAATTAGAGAGAAGACAAAGGCTTAAGTTTGTTTGATTGGGTTGTAGAGAAAGAGAGGAAACTTAGTGGAATTAAGGTAAGAAAATTAATCCTTCTACAATTTTAGTTTTTAAATATATATATGATTATTTTGAGTAAGTTTTAGAATACTACAATATTACTTTTCATACCATATGGTGTTATTTTGAAGTAAAAAAAATTAGATTTATATAATATGGATTTCTAAAAATATGTATCAAGAATTTATATATAATTGGTTAAAACAATGTGTTATTAAAGGATAATTGTTTGTTAAAATGATGGTTTATAAAAGGATTTTGACAAAGTTTTGATAAATTAAATTTTAGATATTTTGATAAACTATTTTTGAAACAGTTTGATAAAAGGTTTGAGATATTTTTGATAAACAAGTATTGAAACAATTTGGTAGAAGGTTTTGAGATTTTTGATAAACAAGTATTGAAACAATTTGGTAAAAGGTTTTGAGATTTTTGATAAACTAGTTTTGAAACAGTTTGGTAAAAGATGAGATTTTTGATAAACTAGTTTTGAAATAGTTTGGTAAAAGATTTGAGATATTTTTTGGTAAAAGATTTTGAGATATTTTTGATAAATTAGTTTTGAAACAGTTTGGTAAAAGATTTTGAGATATTTTTGATAAACTAGTATTGAAACAGTTTGGTAAAAGGTTTTGAGATTTTTGATAAATTAGTTTTGAAATAGTTTGGTAAAAGGTTTTGAAATGGTGTGATAGAAAGATGATTTGTGATAAATAGTTTTCAAGCAGTTTGATATGGCTTCTTATTTTGACAAAGAAAGGAAATGGAACATATTTGGACTTGAAAATGAGGCTTTAAATATTTATAATGATTGAACTATTATTTTTATTACGATTATGTACTTGTTCATCTAATAATGAACTATTTGTGTTTCGAGTGCCGATTATACAAGTTAGTGCGTCAATGCAAGACCCTCATGTTTTGGTTGATAGTTAATGCGTTTACGCAAGACCTTCATATCTTGGTTAATATGTCTATATAATATCTTCATGTCTTTATAGATGTCTTATTATTAAGTTATTATGATATCTCTTGATTCTAGAGTTATTATAAAGAATATATGATTTTGTGATAAAGATGTCCATATTTGTATAAAAGTTAGTTTTCTATAAAATATATATATGATTTTTGATTTAGTTGTAGAAAATGTAATTTTTCTTACTTACCGTGTTTAACTCATCCATTTAAATGGATTTCTTTCAGATAAGAATAGGGATTAGTCAAGAGAACTATTGGGAAGAAGACGACATATATATAGACTAGCCAATAAGAATTGTTAACTCTCTATTTTGTATTAGTATAGATATATATAGAGTGTACAAATAGTAAAATATAGTTTTTACAAGAATGTGATTTTTCATCCTCTATTTTGAACTAAAGATGAAGTGACAATAGATGTTTTAAATGATGAATGTTTGATATTAGTGACAATGTTTCTATATTATGAAAAATGTTTATAAAGATAATTTTGTTTAGCCTAGCATGTTATGTTTGGATTGACATGCAGTGACTGCATGCCTCAATTGTTTTGGTTCGGAGCGTGACAATAAGAATACCTATTTATTGCCCGTGAGCTTTTAAGTTTGCCTAGTTAAAGTAGTTATTTTATAGAGGCCTATAAGAAAGACATTATTTAAGGTCCTTGATGAGGGTTTTTTGAATGGTAATAATATCATACTTGTAAGAGTTAATGTATGAAAACACTGGATTTCTTATTTTGGGTTGTTAAGCCCCCCCACACATTCCAAAAAATAATATTACTTAGCCTAGAGAATTTATCGAGTTGAGTGTCCCTTGTGCCTCCTCGCCAATACTAGAGGGCAGTGGAAGGTCGCCTACTTCCGTTTCTGATCCCACCATAGGTCCATCACAATTTGTCCCTTCAATGTCGTTATAGTTATAATTATAACTCAATTCCTTGCGAATTACATTCATGACAATAGAGGCATTGGACCTACATACTACTTCAGCCATACTAACGAGATTTCCAAATTTGATTGTGTCATTATAATCTCATTCAGATTTGTCTTCGGAGTTGTCATCAACTGCAGATGTTGACTATTCAATTGGATTAGTAGATGTGAGATTAGAGACGAGAGGTAAGTGTGGGGTTGTTTGGGGGTAGAAGTGGATCTGTTTACAAGAATGAAGGGGTGTGGACAGTAAGAGGATATGTGGTTTAACCATGGGAGGATGAAAATAATTAGGAAGGTTGTGAGCTGACAATGATGGATTATGAAGTTGCAGTTGAGGGTGTTGGATCGGGATCGCCAAAGGAGACTGGGGGTCTCGCTAGGGAGAACGCTTACACAACACGCCGATTGATATTAACTCGGTTAGAAGTTAATATCGGTCTCTATACTTCGCAAGTTGTCACGAACTCTTGAACCGAGTTCAAGTGCGGAACTGTTCATTTCAACTTGAAGCAACACACACGGTTTGGGCAGCAATAAGCAAGTATGGAATAGAAAAGAAACATAACACATGATTTATGGATGTTTGGAGATAAAACTCCTACGTCACCCCTTCGTCTCAAACGTTGAGAAGGATATTCACTAAGAATATTCAAAAACAGTTTACAATACGTCAAATAACCGAGACTTATTTACTGCTCGTTTTCGACTTACAATACTCACTACTCACACGGAATAGATGAATTTGTAATACACGTGAAGTTCTAACACACACATTGAAATACTTTACACAATATGTCAATAAAGATGATTTGAGATTTCTGTTTGAAGGTTGATTCTGTGTTCGTTTGTGTATCTTGTTCACTTGTATGTTGTGTATATGTTGTTTTCTGGTTGTGTTCTAATCCCTTAAATAGTAAAGTTTGACAACGGTCATATTTTTCATCCTCAACGGATACTTGCATGGTAGCTCTTTGTTTCTTGAATCTGATTGATTGATCAAGGAGGTACAACATGGTTATTAATACGTTTTATACTTCCCAAGGAGCAGATTAGCACACATCTTTGTCTTCTACTGATTTGATTATTTGGAGTAATGTGACAAACATCTGCTCCAAGTGGACTTTTGTTAGACTTATACCAAAATATGTATCTGAATGTTTTTGACAGTCTTCTGCTTCCCAAAAGATATTATCAGACTTGTATTAAAATGGAAATAATACAGTTTGTACGTTTGAAGGCTCCCTTCTGTATTTTCCAAAAGTGTTTTGTATTCCACTGAAAAGGAAACTGAAAGTTGCTCTTAGTGTAAATCTGTCTTAGCATAAAACTGGCTTGGTCTCTTAGATCTGATCGGTCAATCTACCGATCATTCTAGATATTGTCTTGTATAGCTTAGGATTGTACCAAGTAGTTTGTCGGGCAGAGTCGTCTTTTCAATATCGGTCAACCAGTCATAATGCCTAAGTATAGGAACCGAATTCTCTTCTTGAGGTATATCTGATAAGTTTACCGATCATGAAGCTGAGCGGTAAAACCATTTTTCACTACTTGAGCTGATCCTCTACTAGTTCCGTTGTAAATATAGCCGAATAAATAGTTTGTTTAGATGATCCGGTTTGTGCCGCCTTTTTAATATCGGTCAACCAGGATGAGCGGTAAACCGATTCCTGCATTTCCTGCATAAATGGTGGATTTGGTTAAATTCTTTAGATAGTTAATTACTTACTAATTAGCTATCTATTTTATCTAATAATTTCTCCCTTTTTGATTATTTATTTTAAATATTCAAAACTTGTAATTAGTGTTGGCCGCTTAAGTTTAGTTTTAGTTCAAAATTTTCATAAAATTTTGTGAGTTGATTTTTTTAGCAATTTCTCCCTTTTTGATATTTTTAACTTATAAAATTATCAAAACCAGCATATTAAAGATAGAACTGGATCATCAAGTGGCATTCCTGTTTAATAGTCATAAGTAGAGTTAGTGAAAATAATTGTTAGTTTTTTTATTCCCAAAATCATAACTGTAAACAGAAACATAGTAGGATAAAGATAGACATAGGAGTAGGATTTAGTGTCTCCCTTGATTCGGGTTGGCCAGAACTTCGTTCACGAAACTTCGCATAAAACCGACAGATGGTTGTCCAGGGGTATTGCGTTCAGGACTCCTTTCCGGTTGAATAGAAACATTGAACTTGACATTTCTTTCACTTGGAATAGCATTATCAACCGAGCTCTCACCTCTACGGATTCACTGGGTTGACTGAGCACTGTGAGGGACAACTTATGGGGGTGCTACCGGAAGGGGCTGGGACATTGTTCTGGTTCTTCGAGTCAGGGGTTGTTCATCCTCTTCATCTTCTTCAGAATTCGGCTTTTCAGTGTTTGGAAGAGTATTCACTAGTGTTGCGGTTTCCGGTTGTAGATTCACCGCCTTAGATTGTTGAGTTCTTTTTCTTTTAGCCGCTCTAGTCTTCTTGCAATAGGAAGAGACGCATCATTTTCTTTATTAATTTCCTCCTGAATTTGTCGTGCCGTTTCTTCATTGGCCAGTTCAGCTGCCCTAACTTTCGCATCTTCTTCTTCTTGGAACCGACGGGCAGCCTCTTCATGCACCCTTAGCCTTTCAGCACTGACAACACCTTGAGCTTTTACTAGCTCATAGAGCTGTTCTAACATAAGTTCAACTAATGAGAGTGTCTTAGAGACGATAGGCTGTATCTGACCTACCTCCTCCCATACTTGCGCCAATTTATAGTCGTGGGAATTTGATGATGATGCATGCTCTCTAATTGCTTCGGTTACTTGAGCTTCCATGGATGCGTGCCATGGAGATAGAGATTTTTGGATAAACTCCTCAATGGTCTCCCTTAGGAATTCTTCATTAAAGTGTCGCAGTGAGCTGAGAGTTCGAGATTGCAAAGGGATTTCCCCATAAGAGTTGACATGGAGGGATATTTCGGTGCCGACCGGTCTGTCAATACTATTCTCTCTTTTTTTATTGTAGTCATAGGACTTACCCGATAGAGATTTATACGTTTCTTTTTCAGAAAGAGATGGGTTGGAGTTTGCATTGACCTTCCCTTCTTCATTTTCGAACTCATTGTCGGTTGATCTCGGTGAGCCGGGAATGTGTTCTTCCTCTGACTCAAGTCGTCGTTGATTGGCCATTTAGTCGAACTTCTATTTTCCCATTCCAAGGTATACAAAATGTTCTTTAGCACAAAAGCCTTTAGCTTCGAACCCGTCAAACATTTCACTTTCTGTCGATGGAGTCCATGTCGGTTTAGAGGATTGACCTATTTCAAAGCATGGCTTCACGACCTCAACCTATCGTGTGTCATTCCGATTGATATCCTCTTCTTCAACTGGTATTTCCTCAAGCTTGGATATAGACGCCAGAAGGTCCTCCATAACGGTTTTGAGCAATGTGAGCACAATGTCATCCACTCTTGTGGTAGCCCCATTTAAATTAATATCCTCCTCCCTCTTTGCGACGATTGGCAACAATGCTCTCTGTTTGGCATTTGCTTCAGCAATATTAATTCTAGATAGATCTTCAGGTACAAATGTAGTTCTTGTTAAATCGAAAACCACTTCTTCAAGGGACAAGATGACTGACCATTTCTTCTCTTCCGGAACTTCAGGAAGTACATTTTTGAAACTTGTTTCCAACCCTGCATTTGCTCATGCATAAAAGAAGTCGGTGGTCTGAATTGCCCTCTCATCAATTTCTTTGAGAATATTGTTTATAATGTTCTCATCTTCTTGCTCGTCTCTGTGGAGGCCCGGTGCTTCATCAAAGTCTGGAATAATTGTTTCAATTTCCTCCTCATAAGGACTTGGAATGGCTCCGGTTTTGGTCTGGACTTTTTCTTAATTTTCTTCATTGAAGTGATCACGGATATCGTTCTCTGGATGACCGGTGTCAAGACTCTATGGGCTGCTAAGTTTCAGCTCTCTCCTGATCATTATCGACCAACTGATCTACTTCATTAACAAAATCTGTCCGGTCGGCTTCAGCAATCCGACCGGTCTCACCATCATCATTTGTCTGACCAGTCTTAGCCAATCGATCGACCCCAACCACAACATTATTTATAATATCAGATACTACCGGTTGAGCTTCTAAGACCGCAAATACAACCGAAAGTATTGAGGCATCCTTAAGAGTAATAACAAGAGATGGAGTGGGTATATTTACCTCAGGTTAAGCGGTTTATTTAGGAAGGGGAGTCCCCTTTGTCTTTTTCTGCTCTTTCTTATTTAGACTGAAAGCGCTGGCAGTGGACTCGGCATTAGCCTGAAGATTGAGTAGTGAGTCCGCGCAATTTTCTAGAGGGGGAAGTTTGGAGCTAGTATCGGTGTTTTCGCCGACGGTTCCTTCAACAACCAGTTTACTCACAAGTGCCTCAGGCACTGATCCTTTACCCTTACTGACTCTCACACAATATTTCTCAATATTATTAGAGTTTAAGATTTTGCAGTTCATGAGGGGAATACGTGGACCGGTAGGGATGTTTAGATGGCTTAGAATCTTGCTGATCTGCATAGCATAGCCAAGACTCTTGGTGGACTTGGGAGTGACCATTTCACATAAAATTCCGAATAGAATGCTCCCCCAATTGATTCGGTCACCACTTAGAATACCACCCATCATGTCGAATTTTGACCGGGTAAGACTGTCAAAATTTCCTCCTCTCGCCTAAAGCTCCTTAGAGATGACATCGCATAGAACCCTATATTCGCATCCCAAGGATTTCTTCTTTTTGTTGAACTATACCGGCACAACGGTGTCTAAGAGAATCATCTGAAGGTTGAATGTTGCTGTGTCCGATAGAGCCATTGAAAAATCTTTGCCCGTTGTCAGAAGTTGTAAAGCATCGACAAACACACTTTCAGAGATAACAAACTTTACCCCGTTTACCTCTGCATTGATAACCTTGTTCTTTAATTTCGTTGTTTTGAAGAACTCTCGAATAGCCTCTAGATAGCATATCATCGGTCCATCAAGAAAGTGCTGCAATCCGGATTTCCTTGATAGCCTACATAACCGTCCGTATTTCGATCGAACCTATATTCTCGATGCAGTCGAAATCTACCTGAACAATATGAGTAAATAGTGCGTTATCCCTTCCCATTATGATAGATTGAAGACAATGAAGATTTTAGAGAGAGAATAAAGCAAAATCGAGTTTCTAGGTTTTCTTAAAAAAGGATAATGATTTAGAATTCGACAGTTTTGCCCTTTTTATAGGGTAGAAATTTCGATTATTTCTTTTAAAATCACCGAACCGTCATTTATGACTATACGACCCCACGTTCCCCCAAAATAGGCAAAAAGGCGCGTTATTCAAAATTTCCCCTCTAAAATAAAAAAATGGCAGATAAAGTAATAATGGTGAT